>NC_059230.1:10574080-10684080 GCF_020615455.1 Coregonus clupeaformis
AGTTATACAGCACGCACATAATATATATATATATTATATAGTAGCACATAATGTTGGTTATAATATATATATATATATATATATATATATATATATATATATATATGGAGAGGAGAGTATATAGAGAGAGGTAATATAAGGCGTTGGCTATATACAATATATAAAATACAATGCTACATAATATATATAATATACATGCTAATATATGGAAATATATATATATATATATATATATATATATGGCAGAGCAGGCATACATAATGCTAATATACAATTAAGTATATATATGAGACATATACATAATATAATAATATATATATATATATACGCACATATTAATAATAATATATATAATATATAATGCTAATATAATACACATATAGCACATATACAATGCTAATATAATAATAATAATAATATATATATAATATAAGTAATGCTAATATAATAATATATATATAGTTATAATGCTACTATAATAATATATATATATATATAATGCTAATATATTATATATATATATATATATATATAATATACAATGCTATTATATTAAGTTAATATAGAGAGATGGCATAATGCTAATATAATAATAATATATATATAATGCTAATATATAATAATATATATATACATGCTAATATAATGGCTATATATAGTATATATAATACACAATACAATATAATAATAGTATATATATATATATATATATATATATAATACATAATGCTGGCTATAATAATATATAATACATAATGCTAATATAATAATATATATATAATATATTATTGGTAATATAATAATAATATATATATAATAATAATGCTAAGCATATGGCTAATATATATATATAATATAATACAATATATATATATATATAATATATAATGCTAATATATACATATATATATATAATATATAACATAATATAATAATAATATATATATATATTATACAATGCCACAGCATGGCTATATATAATATATAATGCTAATATAATAGTACAGCAGGCAGGCAGGCATAAGGGGTGCTAATATAATAATATATATAGGTTACATGCTACATACAATATATATATATAAGCACAGGCATGCTAATATAATATGGTATATAATATATATGCGCAGGCAGGCAGGCAGGAAGTAATACAATATATTAAGTTGCTATATAATATGGCATAATATAATACTATATATATATAATACAATAATACAATATATACACAGGTAATATATAATGCTAATATACACAATAATATATATGTATATATAATGCACAGTTATAATATACAGGTACGTTATATTAATATATATAGGTATACAGAGCACAAGGCGCAATATATAATATATATTAAGGGCTGCTAACAGGCTGGCATATAGGTAAATATAGCTAATATAATAATACATATATAATACACAATGCTAATATAAGGCTACATATATATAATATAATAATGCTAATATATACAATATATATAATATATAATGCTAATATAATAATAAATAGTGAGTGGGCGCAGGTTAAGGCACTGGCCAGTGGAAGACTTGAGATCCTGTTAACCCAGGTTTCTGTTTGCTGCCACACGGGACGGGCTCAGTGCTGCTATCTGTAGGGAGGAATGGTCGCAGGGATGTAGTCAGTTGATAGAGCATCGTGTTTGCAACGCTAGGTTAGCCGCTTTCACGGGGCCAGTATAAAATAAATGGGGCTAAATATAGCAGGCAGTGGACACACTGTAAGTTGCTTGGCAGAGTTGTTAATGATTAAAGGTTAAATAAAATATATGGCTGCTACATATTAATATATATAATATATATATATAATATAAGTACGTTGGCTATAATATATATATAGTGGTAATATGGCTGGGCCACAGGTTGGGTATAATATATGGCATAAAATAACGCACATATTATTACAGGCTATACACAGGCAGGTTATACAATGTTGGCTATACACAACAGGTATATAATATACAATGCTAAGCATATGAAGATATATATATATATGGCCAATGAGTACACACAATATATATATAATATAATATAATAATAATATATATATAATATACAATGCTACATAAGCACACAGATATACAGGTGTTATACTGTAATATATAATGCTAATATAATAAATAATATATATAATATAAATGCCAATATATAATAATATATAATATAATGCCAATATATTAACATGAGCAGAGGAATACATAATGCTATTATAATAAGTCACGCTTGGTTTTGGGGACAGGCAGCATGTTGAGCCAGGTATGTAAGTTTCGCTTGTATATTTGCGTTGGCCTGAGTGACTTCTGTTAATCAGTACCAGGCCGCTGGTTGTTCTGATTGGGAGCCATACGAATTCATTTGCCTTTTCACTTGTGTTGTGGTTTGTTGGGTTTGTGTGTATCAAGACTTCTAGTTTGTTATGTTTTGATGGGTGATCTGTTTAATAAATAATATGTACGCATTCAACGCCACATTATCCTCCTCCTTGCTTAACGTGACAGAAGAAATGTTTGACAGGACGCAAGGCAAGAGAGAGGGCGACTGGATCAGGGGAGTAGAGTTTTTGCTGGGCCATGCCAGGACAGGAGAGAGAGGCTGGCCTATGAAGCTAATGGACGAGAGGCCTGGCGGCGAGCCAGGAGGCTGGCCCACGGGAGAGAGAAATCCCCTGAAATTTTTTTAGGGGCCATTGACGAGGGACGAGACGGGCAGCAGGTAGGCGCGATGGAGCGGTCCAGCGGGTGTGCAGAGGGAGGCCAGGTTAAGGGGGGGGGCTATGTCGCAGAGGAGAGGGAAAGTGGGGGAGGCACGGCGAGAGCTTGGTGGTAACAGTGGGCTGTTCGATCCTGCATAGTAGTGGCGCGAGCCTCAGTAGGGTGAGCCTTGCCTTTCGCGCATTGAGTGGGGGGGTGCAAGGCCAGTTCCTGTCTCGGCCTGGCCTTGCTTCTCTTGCAAAGTGGTGCAAGGACACTTGCGGTTATTCCTCGTTGTGGTGCGTGGTCAGGGCCTATTAAGTTTCGCATCAAACGGGTGGCGTGCTGAGGGCATTTGTCGCTCTCGCGCTAAGTTTCAGGAAGGCTGCCAGTTAGTCCGCCGCATTAAGTTTCCCCTGCACTTAGCCAGTGGGTGGTTGCCAGTCCGCACGCCTGCGCTGCTCTCCGCATTTGAAAGCAATAGCGGTGCTTCGAAATGTGGCGGGCTAGTAGCTAGTTCAAATCTATCCGCATTTCAGTTGAGGGTGCGTGTGCCAGCTGGCGGCTAATAGTTGGGTTAGGGGTGCGTTGTCAGCCCGGTCCGGCCCGTTTTCTACGACAATAGGTGGTCAGTAGATAAATCGGGTGGCCAGCGAGAGCGATTAGCCGAGGGTGGAGGTATCTTTCCGTTGAGGTGTTAAGAGTCGCGCTTGGGGTGGGTGGTTAGCCCGGGTTTGGGACTATGTTATGTTGAGCCAGGGTGTGTGGGCAGTTGTATATTATGTTGGCGAGGATTGCAATCAGAGGCAACGAGTGTAGCTGGTTGTTCTTGATTGGGAGCTATATTTAACTATCGTGGTTTCACTTTGTGGTGTATTTTGCTTTTGGTTTGTGTGTATGGGCGACTTTTACGTGTAGGGTTGAGGGTGATTCGTTTAATAAATAAGTTATGTAATGATTCAACGCCAGATTGAGGGTTAACGAGGCAAATATATATATATATATATAATGTAATATAATAAAAATAAAAAACAATATAATAATAATATATATATGGCATAGGCTAATGCTAATATAATGGGTTATATATATATATATATATATAATATAAATGCTATTATAATAATAATATATATAACAAAATGAATAATAATATAATAATAATAATATATATAAAAAGGGAATGGTGAAGAGTGTGAAAGTGTATCAAGGTGAAAGGGTCGCTATTTTTGTTTAATACTTTTATGGTTACTAATGATTAATTGTGATGTAACTATTATTCTACAATGTAGAAAAATAGTAAAAATAAAGAATAACCCTTGAATGAGTAGGTGTGTTCAAACTTTTGACAGGTACTGTATTTAATTATTATCAGCAGGCTTTTTAAAAGGACAAGATAGTGCTGGTTTTTATTTTTGATGGAAAAATATTAAGAAACTGGCATTGCCACAGCTCTACTTTCCCATCTCTCTCTTTCTGCTCTCTCTCTCTCTTCGCCCCCTCTGTCTGCCTCGCTCGGCCCTCTCTCCCCTCCTCGTCTCCTCTTCTTCCTCTGCTCCATCTTCTCTTCGTCTGTCCCTTTTCCTTCCTCTTCTACCTATCCCCCCTGGTATCAGTAACTAAGGATCACTCCATAGCAACAGGGATCTTATGGGGGACTAGTATAGGTAACAAGAGTTTATAAACATGAGCTGGTAAAATAATAAACACACAAAAAAAAATAAACACAAATACAAATAGATTCAGAATATATATTTCACCTCACTCATAGGGTGGAGGAAGAGAAACAACGTGTGCCAGAAAATAGAAATTGCAGAAGGAAGGGAGGAGATATAGAATGGAAGAGGGAGAGAGAGAGGGAGGGAGAATGGGGAGGGAAGGGGGGTGGATGAGGAGGAGTGAAAGAGAAAGAGAGAAGGCAGAGAAAGAGGGAGTGTGTGAGAGAGAGAGAGAGAGGATAGAGGGAAAGAGAGAGAGAGTCAGCATATGTCATGCAAATTGTAGTAGTACTGACAGTGTGTGTGTGTGTGTGTGTGTGTGTGTGTGTGTGTGGGTGTGTGTTTGTTTTGTGTTTGTAGCCGAGGAGAGGGAAGAGGAGGAGAGGAGAGGAGAAGGGAGAGGAGAGGAGAGGGAAGGGGGAGAGAGGGAGGAGAAAGAGAGAGGAGAGAGGAGAGAGGAGAGGAGAGGAGAGGGAGAGGAGGAGAGGAGAGAGGAGGGAGGGAGGGGGGAGGGGAGGAGAGGGAGGAGAGGGGGAGGAGGGTGATGGGGGGGTGGAGGAGGGAGAGGAGAGAGGGAGAGAGAGAGGAGAGGGAGACGGAGAGGAGAGGAGAGGAGAGGAGGAAGTGAGGGTGATGGGGTGTCAGGGGGAGGAGAGGAGAGACATGCCATACAGAGAGAAGAGGAGTTACAGAATTGTAAAAACACCACCAGGTAGAATAGTAGAATAACATGAGGAAAGAAACTACTTACTGATCTCTGGGAGATGGCCGTGGGGATTAGAAATATACAGAGAACAATTAAAAATCCCTACTCACTGAAGGGGGTGTGTGTGTGTGTGTGTGTGTGTGTGTGTGTGTGTGTGTGTGTGTGTGTGTGTGTGTGTGTGTGTGTGTGTGTGTGTGGGTGTGTGTGTGTGTGTGATCCATCGGTTGACCTCAGAGAGATTACTACAATCAGTTGCCAGGGCTGCTTTAGTAGGGACTCATAAACACATGCACACACAAACCTCCTCATGTTCAATAACTGTAATGTTGAAGTGTGTGTTTTGAAAGGGGAAAAGAGTGGGAGAGAGAGAGATGGAGGAGAGAGAGAGAGAAGAAAGGATGAAGGAGAGGAGAGAGAGGATGATGGAGAGAGAGGAGGAGGGATGGAGAGAGAGAGAGAGGGAGAGAGGGAGGATGAGAGAGAAAGATGGAGAGAGAGAGAGGGGATGGAGAGAGAGAGGGTGGAAAAGATGATGGAGAGAGAGAGAGGGAGAGAGAGAGAGAGGAGGAGAGGAAGAGAGAAAAGGGAGATAAGGGAGAGTTGGAATGATCTGTAGTAGGAATTCTAGGGGGTAGTAGTCAGAGCGGGGGGCATTGGACCATCAACTCTAACAGGCCTAGATAAATCACTAGAGACATAAAAAAATAGGGTTTGGGAATTTTTTGAATAAACCGGCGCCCATCTTTCTTAGCGTACCACACGAACAAAACGCCGTACTGTCGCCTTAATAGAGCCTTCCCAAGCTAGCGGCACTCTTCAACATATATATCCTCTATTATTACATAAATACAGCATGTAATGTGTATGATGAAACTGAAAAGAGAGGATATAGGGAACAGATTGTCTAAAAATTGAAATCACGTTAATTAAAAACCAGATGAATAGTCAGGGCCAGTGTTTTCCTGAACCCTGCGATACGAACGGCCCTAATGCCGGTCAGTAGAATCGGAGTTTAGCTCAATAAACAAAAAAGTCTGCTAACTGGAAATGGTCATGGGTGGAATGTTGCGCACCTTTCTAAAAGTAAAAACTTCCTTCACAATCAGTGTAGGAGGAGATGTGAAGTTAGATTTCCTGGGTAAGGACAACACCAGCTGACACTGCTGTTTAGCCGTTTAGCGAGGCTGTACCCCCCTATACTCCATTTTGCTTCCTCCACCGCTATCTAGTACTACTGCGATGTTCTTTTTTTTTACATGTTTAATGCTATTAGCTTTTCTGTCCCCACTTTCTTTGTCCCCCTCGCTCTCTCTTCTCGCGTCCCGCCTCTTCTTCTTTCAGTTTGAGAAATTTCGGCCCTGTAAAAGCCTCTGTCAAAAGAAATCACTACTGGGAGGAATGGATAGACACAAAGAGAGGAAGAAGAGGGGAAGAGAGAAGAGGGGGAAGGAAGAAGAGGGGGAAGAGAGAAGAGGGGGAAGAGAGAAGAGGGGAAGAGAGAAGAGGGGGAAGAGAGAAGAGGGGGAAGAGAGAAGGAGAAAGGAATATATGAATATGAGTAAAATGAAAGAGTAATAAAACTCTACAAATAATAACTTCTATAAATAACCTCAAACTTCTACTAAATAACTCTCAACTCTCACTAATATAACTCTCTAAATTCAATAATATAACTCTCCAACCTTTCTACTAAATAATCCTCAAACTCTACTAATATAATCCAACTTTCTACTAAATAATTTTTAAATTATTAATATAATTATAATTTCTTTTAATATAACCTTCTAATCAATATAATTTCAACTTTCTACTAATATAATTCTCAAACTCTACAATATAACCTAACCTTCGACTAATATAATTTCTAAAATCTTTTACTAATATAATTCAATACTAATATAACCCAACTTTCTACTAATATAACCTCCAACCTCTCTACTAATATAATTTCTAAATTTTAAATAATAATTTACTAAAAATAAATTATAATATAATTCTCTAAAATAATATAATCTAAAATCTGACTAATATAATTTCCTATCCTATAATAATCTACTAATATACCCTCAAACCTTCTACTAAATAATTCAACTCTTCTAGCTAATATAACTCTCCAACTTTCTAGGCTAATATAACTCAAATTTTTACTAATATAACTAACTTTCTTGTATAAATAACCAAACTACTAAATAACCTTCAAACTCTTACTAATATAACCTCCAACTCTTCCTACTAATATAATCAACTACTAATATAATTCTTCTAACTTTCTGCTAATATAATTTCTCTAAATTAATATAATTTCTAAATTTATTAATATAATTTCAAAAATAAAAATTCCCAATTTCACTAAAAATCTTCTAAATTTCTTTGCTAATATAATCTCTAAATTTTATTAATATAATTTCTAATCTATTAAATAACCAACCTTTACTAATATAACCTCCAAACTTTCTACTAATATAATTCTCTAAACCATTAATATAACCCCAACTTCTCTACTAATATAATCTAACCCATTAAAAAAAACCACTAATATAATTTCCAACTCTTATTAATATAATCAACTCATAATATAATTCCAACTTTACTAAAAACAACTCAAAAACTATCACTAATATAACCTCTAACCTTTGCTAATATAATTTCCAACTTTTCGGCTAATATAATCAACTTCACTAATATAATTTCAATTTCATAATAAACTTTCTAATTTTCTTAATAATAAATTTCTAATTATTAATATAATTAAATTCTACTAATATAATTCTCTAATACAATATAATTTCTAATCTAAATATAATCTTCTAATTTTAATATAATTTAAATTTAATAAATAATTTCAATCTTTCATAAATAATCTCTAAACTCATTAATATAATTCTCTATTATTAATATAATTAAATTTTTATTAATATAACCCCAAACTCTTGTAATATAATCTCAAATTTTCGACTAATATAATTCTCTAATTTTCTATTAATATAATTCAACCCTCTATTAATATAATTCAACTTCTACTAAAAATTCAATTCAAATAACAACTCTATAAATAATTTCCAAACTAAAAATCTAATCTCTCACTAATATAATCCTCAATTCTATAAATAACCTCCAACCCACAAATAACCCCAACTCTCTACTAATATAATCAACAAATATAATTTCAAATTTCTACGCTAATATAATCTAAACTTCTACTAATATAATCTCCAACCTCCATTAAAAAAATTTCATTAATAAACCAATTTTTCGCTAATATAACTCAACTTTCACTAATATAATTCAACTCACTAAATAATCTAACTCTATAATAAATCTAACTTTCTACTAATATAATCTCCAATCGACAAATAATCCTCCAACCTTCTACTAAATAACAAAACTTCAATAATATAACTCCAACTTCTATAAAATTTCTAACTTTCACTAATATAATAACTTCTACTAATATAATTCCAACTTTACTAATATAATCTCCAACTCTACTAATATAACCTCCAACCTACTAAATAATTCAACCTTTACTAAAATTTAACCACTAAATAATCAACCTCATAATATAACCAACCTTTATAAAAATTTCCAATCTTTCTACTAATATAATTCAATAACTTCATTAATATAACTCTCCAACTTTCTACTAATATAATCTCTAATTACTAATATAACCAACTTTTATTAATATAAAAATTTTCTACTAATATAATTTCAACTTCTGGCAAATAATAATTTCTATTAATATAATTTCTAAAAATCTTTACTAATAAATCTAACTCTTTGGCTAATATAACTCAAAATTCATAATATAATTTCTCTAAACCCTACTAATATAACTCAACTTTCACTAATATAATTTCTAACTCACTAATATAACCAAATTTCTTTATTAATATAAAACCCTCTAAATATAAAATTTCACTAATATAATTCTCTAATTTCAAATATAATTAAATTATAATATAATTTTCAATTTCTTTACTAATATAATCTCTAAATTTTTTATTAATATAATTTTCCAATTTTCGCTAATATAATTCTCCAATTTCTACTAATAAACAATATTAATATAATCTAATTTTCTTGCTAATATAACTCAATTTCTATAAATAATTTCAACTTTCTATTAATATAACCCCAACCTCTATTAATATAATTCTAAACCACTAATAAATTCCCAACTCTTATAAAACTCTCAACTTGCTAATATAACCTCCAACTTTATTAATATAACCTCAACTATAAAAACTTCCAACTTTCTATAATATAATTCTCAAACCTGTACTAATATAATTCTCAACTTTCTATAATATAATCTCAATTCGGTAATATAATTTCTCCAATTTTCTATTAATATAATTCTAACTTCTCTAATATAACTTCTAATCTCTAATATACAAACTCTATTAATATAATTTCAATTTTTTGGCTAAATAACAACCTCTATAATAAACTCTCTAACTTTCTGCTAAATAATTCCCAACTTTTCTACTAATATAATCTCAAATCTTATTAATATAACAAACTTTACTAATATAACTCTCCAAACTTCTACTAATATAATCCAACCTAATATAATCCAATTCTGCTAAATAACTCAAACTTGACTAATATAATTTTCTACTAATATAACCAACCTTCTACTAATATAAATCCTCCAATTTTATTAATATAACCCTCCAACTCTATTAATATAACTCCTAATCTTCATAATATAATCTAATTCTTCTACTAATATAATCTTCAATCATAAATAACCTAACTTTATAATAAATCTAAATCTTTTCTAAATAATTCTAACTTTTACTAATATAACTTCTAATCTTCGATAATATAACTCTAACTTTCATAATATAATTCCTAACCTCATTAAAAACAACTCTATAAAAATAACCCTACTAAAAATTCCTCAATTACTAATATAATCTCCAACTTTCTCTAATATAATCAACTTTCTTGCTAATATAATTTCCAAATTTAATAATATAATCTCAACTTTCTTTACTAATATAATTCTAACCTCTACTAATATAATTCCCAATTTTCTATTAATATAATTCTAAATCTACTAATATAATTTCTAACTTCTACTAATATAATTCAACTTTTCATTAATATAATTAACTATAATATAATTCTAATCATAAATAATCTAACTTATTAATATAATTAAATTTCTTATATAACTTCTAATCTGATTAAATAATTTTCTAAATCTTTATTAATATAAAAATTTTTATTAAATAATCCAATTTTCTATTAAATAATTCCTCAAATTTATAAATAATTCAACTTTACTAATATAACCTTCAAATTTTTGCTAAATAACCTTCAAACTTTCTACTAATATAACCCAACTTTCATTAAATAACTTTCAACTTCTGCTAATATAATCTCCAATCCTCCATTAATATAATTCTCAAATCTATAATATAATTTCTCTAATTTTATTAATATAATTCTAACTTTTATAATATAATTCTAATTTTGTATTAATATAATTTCTAAATTTCTTTGCTAATATAATTCTCTAATTCTTTACTAATATAATCTAAATCTACTAATATAACCCCAAATTCATTAATATAATCTAAACTTTTCTATTAATATAATCTCTAACTTTCTACTAATATAACTTCTAACTTTTCTAAATATAATTTCTCCAACTTTCACTAATATAATTCCTTTCATTAATATAATTAAACTTTTATTAATAAACCTCAACTTTTACTAATATAACTTCTAACTTTCTACTAATATAATCTCTAACCTTCTATAAATAATTCAACTTTTATAATATAATTCCAAATTCACTAATATAATTTTCTAACTTCTCACTAATAAATCTTCTAACCCTCTATAATATAATCTTCTCAATTTTCTACTAATATAACTTCTAACTCACTAATATAACTCAAACTTACTAATATAACCTCCAACCCTCTACTAAATAATTCCAACTTCTACTAATATAATCTCTAACTTTCCTACTAATATAACCTCCAACCTTCACTAATATAACCTCCAACTTCTACTAATATAACCTCCAATTTCTACTAATATAACTTCCAACCTTCTACTAATATAATTTCCAACTTTCTACTAATATACCCTAATCTACTAAATAACTTCCAACTTTTACTAAATAATTAAACTTTACAAATAACTCTCTAACCTTTCTACTAATATAACCTTCTAACCTTCGACTAATAAACTTCCAACTTTCTATTAATATAATTCTCAAATCTTTTATAATATAATCAAATTTACTAAATAATTCTCAATTACTAATATAATCTCTAAATCTTTACTAATATAATTCTAATTATAATATAATTTTCTTTATAATATAAAAATAATATAAAATTTGCTAATATAATTCTCAACTTTTACTAATAAATTTCCAACTTTTATTAAAAATTCAAAATTTCTATTAATATAATTTCTAATATTAATATAATTTAACTCTAATAATTCCCAATCACTAAAAACTCAATTTATTAATATAACCTCTAACTTATAAAAACCCAATTCTCACTAAATAACTCTCCAACTTTATAAATAACCTCAACTCTACTAATATAAAACTACTAATATAATCAACTCGCTAATATAATTTCAACTTTCTATTAATATAATCTCTAACTTTCTACTAATAAATTCAATTTATTAATATAATTCTCTAACTCACTAATAAACAACTCATTAATATAATTTCTAATTTTCGACTAAAAACTCAATCTATAATATAACCTCAACCTTCTTATAATAAATTTCAACTTTTACTAATATATTAAATAATATAATCTAATTTATTAATATAATCCTCAATTTCTAAAAAACATTTTCTTATTAATATAATTCAAATTTCACTAAAAACCTCAATTTTGCCTAATATAATTTCAATTTCTTTGCATAATATAATTTCCTAAATTTATTAATATAATTTTCAAATTCTTATTAATATAATTCTCTAAATTTCTACTAATATAACAACTCTTACTAATATAACTTTCAACTCTCTCTACTAATATAATTCTCAACCTTTCTACTAATATAACTTCAAATCTCTACTAAATAATCCAACTTTCTATAATATAACCAATCTATTAATATAAATTAATTTTTTGCTAATATAATTCTCAAACTTTCTGTTAATATAATTCAAATTTAATATAATAACATTAATAAATTTCCAACCTAATATAATTTCAATTTCATTAATATAACCAATCACTAATATAATTTCAATTTTCTTATAATTTCTAATTTATTAATATAATAATTCTATAATATAACAACTTTAATATATAATTCTACTAAATAACCTTCTAACTTTTACTAATATAATTTTCTAATTCTATTAATATAATCTCAACCTTACTAATATAATTTCAACTATTAATATAATTCAATTTTCTGCTAATATAACCTCTAACTTTTCTACTAATATAACCAATTTTACTAATATAATCTAACTTGAAAAATAACTAAAATAACCAACTCTACTAATATAATCAATCTACAAATAATCCAACCTTCTACTAAATAACTCTAACTCTATAAATAACCCAAACCTCTACTAATATAACTCAATTTACTAAATAACTCTCCAACCTCTACTAAATAACTTCCAACCTTCTACTAATATAACTCCAACTTTCTACTAACATAACTAACCTTCTACTAAATAATCCACTTTTACTAATATAATTCAACTCTCTACTAAATAACCTCTAACTTTCTTCTACTAAATAATCTCCAACTTTCTACTAATATAACCCTCCCAACTCTCACTAATATAATCCAACTTTTACTAATATAATTCAACTTATTAATATAATTTCAACTTTCTGCTAATATAACTTCAACTCTTTGCCTATATAACCAACTAAATATAATTTCAAATCTTTTTACTAATATAATTTCTCAATTTTTATTAATATAATTTATAAATTTCATTAATATAATTCTCTAACTTTCTTGGCTAATATAATTCTCAAATTTCTATAATATAACTCAAATCTCTACTAAATAATCCTAAACCTCGTAATAAATCAATAACTTTACTAAATAACTCTCAATCTTCTATTAATATAATTCCAATCTTCTGCTAATATAATTTCAACTTTTACTAATATAATCCAACTTTTGCTAATATAATCTCAACTTACTAAATAACTTTCTAAACCACTAATATAATTCTAAATTTACTAATATAACCTCCAAATCTACTAATATAATCCAAACTCTGCTAAATAAAATTTGCTAATATAATTTCAACTACTAATATAATCTCTAAACTAATATAATCCTCCAACCTTCTACTAATATAATCAAACTTCTTACTAATATAACTTCCAACTCTCTATAATATAACAACATAATATAACCCTCCAACTCTCTACTAATATAACCCCCTAACTTTACTAAAAACCCAATCTTTCACTAATATAATCAACTTCTACTAATATAATCCCTAATCTTTCATTAATATAAAAATTTGCTAATATAATTTCTAATTTTATTAATATAATTTTCTAAACTTTGTTAATATAATTCTAAATTTTTGCTAAATAATTCAACTTTTTACTAATATAATTCTTTTTTTATTAATATAATCCAATTTATTAATATAATTTCAAACCCTACTAATATTTCAACTTTCTATTAAATAACTCCAATTTTCTACTAAAAACAACTAAAATAATTCAACTTTAAAAAACTCCAAATCTCTACTAATATAACTCCTAAACTTCTACTAATATAACCTCTAACCTCTTTACTAAATAACCACAGAAAACTCCTAAATTTAATAAATTCAACACTAAAATTCAACCTTTCTACTAATATAATTCTAACCCTCCACAATAAATCAACTCTCGACTAATATAACAAATCACTAAAAACTAAACTTTCACTAATATAACCTTAAACCTTCTATAATATAACTCCAATATTAATATAATCTCAACTAAAAAATCTCTAACTTCATAAATAATTAACTTATAATATAATTCTAATTCGCTAATATAATTCAAAAAAAATTCAAACTAAAAATCTCTAATTGGTAATATAATTCTCAAACTTTACTAATATAATCTCTAAACTTTCTATTAATATAACTTTCAATTCTTCGACTAATAAATTCCAACTTTTACTAATATAATTTAAATAAAAACTCAACTTTCTACTAATATAATCTCAACATTAAATAACTTCCAACCTTTATAAATAACAACTTCTATTAATATAACTCTCCAAACTCTACTAAATAATTTAACTTCACTAATATAACCTCCAACCCTACTAATATAATTCTAAACTTCTACTAATATAATTTCTAACCTTTGCTAATATAACTCAATACATTAATATAATCAAATTTTGACTAAATAACCTAATTTTCTATTAATAAATTCAATGTAATATAATTTTAACTTTCTTTATTAATATAATTTTCAAATTCTTTTAATATAATTCTCTAATTTTCTTTCTAATATAATTCTCAAATCTTTTGCTAATATAATTCTCAAATATAATAAATTTCTCTAATTATAAATATTTCTAATCATTAATATAATTTCTAACTTCGCTAATATAATCTCAACTATAAATAACAAACCTTCTACTAAATAACTCAACCAATAATATAACCTCCAACTACTAATATAACCTCCAACCTCCCTACTAAATAACTCAACCTTCTACTAATATAACAAAACCCACAATATAACTCAATTTTAAATAATTTCCTAAAATTATAATATAATAATTTTATAAATAATCCAACTCTACTAATATAACCAAACCTTATAAAAATTTCAATTTTATTAATATAATTTCAAACTTCTACTAATATAATTAATTTATAAATAAATTCTATAATATAATTCTCAACTCTTCACTAATATAAAACTACTAATATAATTCAACTTTTGCTAATAATCAAATCTTACTAATATAACCAACTTTCACTATTATAATTCTCTAACTTTTCTATTAATATAATCCAACTTTTCATTAATATAACTCTAACTTTTACTAAATAAAACTCTACTAATATAATTTCTAACCACTAATATAACTCAAACCCTCTTTGCTAATATAATCCAACTTTCCTAATATAATTTCTAAATTTAAATAACTAAATTCTAAATAAATCTCTAACTTTTACTAATATAACAACTTTCTACTAAAAACCTCCAACCTCTACTAATATAATTCCAACTTACTAAAAACAACTCTATAATATAACTCTAAACTCTTCTACTAAATAACCCAATCTTTCTATTAATATAACCCTCCAACTTCTATAAATAACCTTCAACTCTACTAAATAACAACCACTAATATAACCTAAACTCTTACTAAATAATCAACTTTCTACTAATATAACTCTAACTTTTACTAATATAATTTCCAACTCTACTAATATAATCTAACCTCACTAAATAATTCAACTTCTACTAATATAATCTCCAACTTTCTACTAATATAATCCAAACTTCTACTAAATAATAATTCTCTACTAATATAAACCCAACTTTTCTACTAATATAACTCTCCAACTTTCTACTAAAAATCCAACTTTACTAAATAACTCTCCAACCCCGCTAATATAATCCAAACTTCTACTAATATAACCTCCAACTTTTACTAATATAATAATTCTTCTACTAATATAACTCCAAACTTTCTATAATAAACCAAACCTATAATAAACTCAACCCTACTAATATAACTCTAAACTTCTCTACTAATATAACTTCTAAACCTTTCTACTAATATAATCTCAACTTCCTACTAAATAACCAATTCTAATAAATAATCCTCTAACTTTTTAAATAACAATAATATAATTTCTAACCCTCTATTAATATAATTCCTAACCCTTTATTAATATAATTTCCAATCCTTTTAATATAATTCAACCTTAATATAATCTAATTGTATAAATTAACGACAAATAATTTCAATATTCATTAATATAATTCTAATTTTCTACAATATAATTTCAAATTTCTTTGATAAAAATTTCTAATCATAATATAATTTCTAACCTACTAATAAATCAAACTACTAAATAATTAAATTTTTATTAATATAATCCTCAATTTTCTATTAAATAATTTCTAACTTCACTAATATAATCAATTCTAATATAATTCAACTTCTACTAATATAATTCAAACTTTACTAATATAATCCCTAACTTTTCTACTAATATAATTCTAATTTCTATAATATAATCCAACTTCTACTAATATAATTTCTAAATTGCTAATATATTCCAACTTTTCCTAATATAATTTAACTTTCACTAATATAATTTCCAATTTTCTTTACTAATATAATTCATTTCATTAATATAACTAACTTTATGCTAATATAATTCTAACTTTTACTAATATAATTCTCCAACTCTCTACTAATATAATTAATTTCTACTAAATAATCTCTAACTTCTGCTAATATAACCTCCAACCCTCTACTAAAAATCTCTAAACTTTCTACTAAATAATCTAATTCTACAATATAATCTCCAACCTTCTATTAATATAACCCTCAACTTCTACTAATATAATCCAACTTTATTAATATAATTTCTAATGACTAATATAACAAATTATAAAAACCAATAAATTTTGTAATATAATTTCCAATTTTTCTAATAAATTCCAACTTTCTTGCTAATAAATAATCTTAATATAATTCTAACCTTTCACTAATATAACCTAAATCCCTACTAATATAACCTCCAACTTGCTAATAAAAATTCAATAATAACTCTACTAATATAATCAAATAAATAACTCTATCTCACTAAAATAATCTAAATATAATTTCTCAACTTTCTATAAAAACTCAACTCTTCTACTAATATAAAAATTTTCTATAATATAATCTAACTTTCACTAATATAATCAATTATAATATAATTTCAAACCTTCTACTAATATAACTTCAACTCATTAATATAATTTCCAACTTTCTACTAACATAACCTCCAACTTCTACTAAATAACTTCCAACCTCTACTAACATAATCTCCAACTCTTCTACTAACATAACCCTCCAACTCTCTACTAATATAACTCTAACCCACTAAAAACCTAAAACCCCTACTAAATAACCTCAAACTCTCTACTAATATAATTCTCCAACTTCTACTAATATAACCTCTAACTTTCTACTAATATAATTTCCAACTTTCTACTAATATAACCTAACCTACTAATATAATTTCAACTCTCTACTAATATAATCTCTAACTCTTCTACTAATATAACCTCAACTTTCTACTAAATAATCTAATCCTATTAAATAATTCTCAACTCTCTACTAATATAATTTCAACCTTTCTACTAATATAACTCAACCTCTCTACTAATATAATTCTCTAACTTTCTACTAATATAATCTAACTTTCTATAAATAACCTCTAACCTCTTAATATAACCTCTAACTCTTCTACTAATATAATTTCCAACTTTCTACTAACATAACTTCCAACCTCTCTACTAACATAACCCAAACTCTCTATTAATATAATCTCTAAACTCTCTACTAATATAACTCCAACTTTCTACTAATATAATTCTCAAACTTTCGACTAATATAATTCCAACACTAAATAACCTCCAACTCTCTACTAATATAACTCCAACTTTTATAATATAATCTCCAAACCTTTCTACTAATATAATCAAACCTCTCTACTAATATAACCTCGAACCTCTCTACTAATATAACCTCTAAACTCACAAATAACTCCAACTTCCTCTACTAATATAATCAATCTTTC
Organism: Coregonus clupeaformis; assembly: GCF_020615455.1. Taxonomy (NCBI): domain Eukaryota; kingdom Metazoa; phylum Chordata; class Actinopteri; order Salmoniformes; family Salmonidae; genus Coregonus; species Coregonus clupeaformis. The sequence goes on from NC_059230.1 coordinate 10,592,017, forward strand.
TACTAATATAACCTCAAACCTCTCTACTAATATAATCTCTAATAACCTTCTACTAACATAATCTCTCAACCCTAAAAAATTCAATAACCTCTCTACTAATATAACTCAACCCTCTGCTAACATAATCTCTAACCTAATATAATCTAATTTGCAATAATCAACTTCTACTAATATAATCTCCAACTTTCTACTAATATAATTTCCAACCTTTCTGCTAACATAACTCAACTCTCTACTAACATAACCTAAACCTGCTAAATAACCTCAACCCTCCTACTAATATAACTCAACCTTCTACTAACATAACCTCCAACTCTCTACTAACATAACCTCCAACTTTCTACTAACATAACCAACTTTCTACTAATATAACCTCCAACCTTCTGCTAACATAACCTCAACTCTCTACTAATATAACTTTCCAACTTTCTACTAATATAATTCTCAAATTTTTTAAATAACTCAACTTTCATAATATAATTAACTTTCTTACTAATATAATTTCAAACCTCTCTACTAATATAATCTCCAAATCTCTGCTAACATAACTCTCTAAATTCTCACTAACATAACCCAAACTCTCTACTAATATAATCTCAACCTCTCTACTAACATAATTTCCAACTCTCTACTAACATAACTCCAACCTCTCTGACTAACATAACTCCAACTCTCACTAAATAACCTCAACCCTTTCTACTAATATAATCCAACCTTTCTACTAATATAACTCTCCAACCTCTCTACGTAACATAACCAACTCTCTACTAATATAACCCAACTTTCTACTAATATAACCTCCAACTTTCTACTAATATAACCTCCAACCTTTCTACTAAATAACTCTAACTCTTCTTAATATAATTCAAACTCTCTCTACTAATATAACTCCTCTAACATCTTTCTACTAATATAACTTCAACTCTCTACTAAAAACCTCCAACTTTCACTAATATAATTTCAAATCTCTACTAATAAATCTAACCTCTCTACTAAATACTCTCAACTCTCTACTAAATAACTCTCTAAAACTTTCTGCTAATATAACCTCTAACTCTTCACTAAATAATTTCTCCAACCTTTCTGCTAATATAACCTAACCTCTCTACTAATATAATCAACTCCTCTAATAAATAATTCTAAAACTCTATAATATAATTTTAACTCTCGATAAAAAATATCATAATATAATCCAAAGCATAATATAACCTCAAATTTCTTAATATAACTCCAACTTTCTACTAATATAATTCAAACTTTCTACTAACATAATTCCAACTTCTACTAATATAACTTCCAAACTCTTTGCTAATATAACTTCAAACCTTTCACTAATATAATTCTCCAACTTTTCTACTAATATAATTTCAACCTCTCTACTAATATAACCCAACCTCTACTAACATAACTCCTAACCTTTCTACTAACATAACTCAACTTCTCTACTATTATAACTCCAAACCTCTACTAATATAACCTCAACCTCTCTACTAAATAACCTCCAACCTCTCTACTAAATAACCTCAAACTCTTCTACTAAAAACCTCCAAACTCTCTACTAATATAATTTCAAACTTTCTACTAATATAATCTCAAATTTTCTTACTAAATAATTCTCAAACCTTTCTATTAATATAACTCAAATTTTCTACTAATATAATTCTCAACCTTTCTATAATATAATTTCAAATTCTCTCTGCTAATATAAACTCAACCTTTCTACTAATATAATTCTCTAATAACTCTCTATAAATAATTCAATCTCACTAATATAATTCTAAATTTTCTGCCTAAATAACCTTCAACCGCTAAAAACTAACACTAAATAATCTCAATTTTACTAATATAACTTTCTAAATTTTCTTTGCTAAATAATTCTCAACCTTTCTACTAACATAACTTCTAACCTCTCTGCTAATATAATTCTCAACTTTCTACTAATATAACTTATCAACTTTTCTACTAATATAATTAAATCTTTCTACTAATATAATCTTCTAATACTCTCTGCTAAATAATCAACCTCTCTACTAAATAACTTCTAACCTCTCTACTAAATAACTCCAAACCTCTCTACTAAATAACCTCCAACTACTAACATAACTCAACAACCTCTCTACTAAATAATCCAACCTCTCTATAAATAACTCAACACTCTCTACTAACATAATCCTCCAACCTCTCTACTAATATAACCTCCAACCTCTCTACTAACATAATCTCCAACCTCTCTACTAATATAATTTCAACTCTCTCTGCTAACATAACCTCTAATCTCTACTAACATAACCAACCTTTCTACTAACATAACTCCAACCTCTCTACTAAATAACCTCCAACCTCTCTACTAATATAACCTCCAACCTTCTGCTAATATAATCTCAACTTCTACTAATATAACCTCCAACCTACTAATATAATCCTCCAATCTCTCTACTAATATAATCTCCAACTTTCTACTAAATAACTAACCTTTCTACTAACATAATCCTCCAACTCTCTACTAAATAATCTCTAATCTCTCTACTAAATAACCTCCAACCTCTCACTAACATAACCTCTCTAACTTCTACTAAATAACTTTCAACCTCTACTAAATAACCTCCAACCTTCTCTACTAACATAATCTAAACCTCTCTACTAAATAATTCTCCAACTTTCTACTAATATAATTCCAACTCTTACTAAATAATTCTCAAACTTCCTCACTAATATAATTTCCTCGAAATCTTTCTACTAATATAATTCAAATTCTTTACTAAATAATTTTCCAAATCTTTCATAATATAATTCTAATTTTCTTTAATAATAAATTCTAATAATTCTACTAATATAATTCTAACTCTAAATAATTTCAATAACCTTACTAATATAATTCAACTTTTGCTAATATAACTCTCTAACTTCTACTAATATAACTTAAATTTCTATTAATATAACCTCCAACTTTTCTACTAATATAATCCTCAACTTCTACTAATATAATTCTAATCTCTACTAAATAATCTCTAACCTTACTAATATAATCTCAAAACCTTTCTACTAATATAATTCCAACCTTTCTATTAAATAACTTCCAATTTCTACTAATATAATTCCAACCTCTACTAACATAACCTCCAACCTTCTACTAAATAACTCTCCAACCTCCATAACATAACTTTCCAACCTCTCTACTAACATAATTCTCCAACCTCGACTAACATAACCTCAAACCTCTCTACTAACATAATCTCCAACTCTCTACTAACATAACCTCCAACCTCTCTGCTAACATAACCTCCAACCTTCTACTAACATAACTCTCCAACCTCTCTACTAACATAATCCTCCAATAATTTCTATAATATAACTCCAACTCTACTAACATAACTCCAACCTCTCTAACATAACTCCAACCTCTCTACTAACATAATCCTCCAACCTCTCTACTAATATAACCTCCAACTCTCACTAACATAACCTCAACTTTCTACTAATATAATCTCAACCTCCTCTACTAATATAATTTCCAACTCTCTGCTAATATAACCTCCAACTTTCTACTAATATAACCTCCAACTCTCTACTAATATAACCAACCTTTCTACTAAATAATCTCAACTCTCTACTAACATAACCTCTAAACCTCTCTACTAATATAACTTCCAATCTTTTACTAATATAATCTAACCTTTCTATAATATAATTCCTCAATCTTTGCTAATATAATTTCTCCAAATCTTTTGCTAATATAATTCTCTAACATACATAACTCTTTGGCTAATATAATCTCCAAACTTTTATAATATAATCTCAATTTTCTATTAATATAACCTCAATCTACTAATATAATCAACTTCTACTAACATAACTCTCTAACCTCTCACTAATATAACTCTCCAACAACTCTCTACTAATATAACCTCCAACTCTCTACTAATATAATCTCAAACCTCTCTACTAATATAACCTCCAACCTCTCTACTAACATAACCCTCCAACCTCTACTAATATAACTCCAAACCTCTCTACTAACATAACTTCAATCCTCTCTACTAACATAACTCCAACCTCTCTACTAACATAACCTCAACCTTTCTACTAATATAATCTCAACCTTTCTACTAATAGTAACCTCTCTAATCTTGGCTAACATAACTCTCACCTCTCTACTAACATACCTCAAACCTCTCTACTAACATAACCTCCAACCTCTCTACTAACATAACCCTCCAACCTCTCCTAACATAACCTCCAACCCTCTACTAACATAACCTCAACCTCTACTAACATAACCTCCAAACTCTCTACTAACATAACCTCCAACCTCTCTACTAACATAACCATCAACCTCTCTACTAACATAACCTTCAACCTCTCTACTAACCATAACCTCCACTCTCTACTAACATAACCTCCAACCCTCTACTAACACTAACCTCCAACCTCTCTGCTAACATAACCTCCAACCTCTCTACTAACATAACCTCCTAACCTCTCTACTAACATAACCTCCATCCTCTACTAACATAACCTCTCAACCTCTCTACTAACATAACCTCCAACCTCTCTACTAACATAACTTTCAACCTCTACTAACATAACTCACCTCTCTGCTAACATAACCTCTCTCTCTAACATATCCCCTCTCTACTAACATAAACCTCAACCTCTCTACTAACATAACTATCAACCTCTCTGCTAACATAACCTCAACCTCTACTAACATAACCTCCAGCCTCTCTACTAACATAACTCTTCAACCTCTCTACTAAACATAACCTCCAACCTCTCTACTAACATTCTTAACACCTCTCTATAACCACCTCGCTAACATAATCGCCTCTCTACTAACATAACCTCAACTCTGCTAACATATCACCCTCTCTACTAATAACCCACCTCTACTAATATAACCTCCCAGCCTCTACAATCCTATCAGCCTCTCTACTATGCATGCGGCACATCAGCACTCTCTGCCCCTAGCATGGCACTCAGCTCTCTGCTAGCGACACCGGCTTCTTCCGCTAACATCGGCTCTCTCGCTAGACATCAGCCTCTCTACTAGCTAATATCTCTACTATCAGCTCTCTACCTAACAACTTCTCAAGCCTCTCTGCTAACATAACCTCTCGGCCTCTCTACTAACACTCTCATACACCTCTATATACTAACATAACAATCCAAGCTCTCTACTAAATAACTATCGGTCTCTCTACTAACATAACTATCAACCATCTACTAACATACTGTATGACTCAACCTCTCTAATAACCATGGCTCTCGGCCTCTCTACTAACACTGTCCCACCTCTCTAACTCAACTATAACCCTCCACCACCTCCTCTACTAACATAGCCTCCAACCTCTCATACAATATAGCATAACCTCCAACCTCTCTACTAACATAACCTCCAACCTCTCTACAAACATAACCTCCAGCCTCTCTACTTCAACATACCACCAGCCTCTCTACTAGCTATAGCCTCTCTCAGCCTCTCCTACAACATAACCTCCAGCCTCTCTACTAACATAGCTATCCAACCTCTCTACTTAACCATAACCTCAGCCTCTCCTCCTAACAAACTATCAGCCTCCTAAAATCTATCAGCCTCTCTGCTAACCTTACCTCTATCAACCTCTCTACTAACATGACCTCCAGCTCTCTGCTAGCATAACATCCAGCCTCTCTAAGCTCTCTGCTAACACTGACTCTCCAACTATCTACTAAGCATAGCCTCCTAACAAGCCTCTGCTAACGCAACCTATCAGCCTCTCTACCAAGCATAACTATCACCCACTAACAAATCAGCCTCTCTGCTATGACCCAGCCTCGCAAGCACAGCCTCTGCTAGCATAACCTCTGAGCCTCTCTACTAAGCATACCTCCCAGCCTCTCTACTAGCATAACCTCCAGCCTCTCCTCTTCTTTAGCATAACCTCCAAGCCTCTCTACTTCAACATAATATCTCAAGCTCTCTTCTAACATAACCTCTGGCTCTCTGCTATCATAACTATCCAGCCTCTCTGCTAGCATTACACCTCTCCTAATATATTCTTCTTTTACATCCCCTCTGCTTAACTTATAACATCTCAGCCTCTTTCTCTGCTAACATAGATTACTCCAGCCTCTCTACAGAATATATCTATAACTCTCCAGCCTCTCTACTACTACATAACATCAGCTCTCTCTGCTAGCCCAGACTCTCGAGCCTCCTCTACTAGCATAACCTTCAGCTCTCTCTACTAACATTGTCCTCTCTATCAGCCATATCTCTACTAACAATTTAACTATCCGGCCCTCTGCTAGCATAGTTCTGTACATCATACCCTCATAACATACTCACCTCTCATACTAGCATAGCCTCTCTAACAGCTCTCTGCTAGCATAACTTCTCCGTCTCTGCTAACATAACCTCACCTCTCTACTTACATAACCTCCAGCCTCTCTACTAAACCATCACCTTCTGCTAACATACCTCCACATCTCTACTAACTAACCCTCAACGATCTCTACTAACATAACACTCAACTCTCTACTAGCATACTCTATCAGCCTCTCTGCTAACGCAAACCTCCAGCCTCTCTGCTAACATAACATCCAACCTCCTCACTAACATAACCTCCAGCCTCTCTGCTCTCAAACATAACCTCCAGCCTCTCTGCTTACTATGCTATGTTTAACCGCCTCTCTACTAACGACCTCAATCTCTACCTAACATAACCTCCAGCCTCTCTGCTAGCATAACCTCCCCTACTAACATAACATAACCTCTCTATAACATAACCCCCAACCCTCTACTAACACCTAACCTCCAAGCCTCTCTGACTAACAAACCTCAAGCCTCTCTACTAGCATAACATCCAGCCTCTCTACTAACATCTAGCCTCTACTACAAACTATCAGCCTCTCTACTAACCTAGCCCCTCAAACCTCTGCTACTAGCATGACACTCCAGCCTCTCTGCTAACATAGACCTCTCTAGACATCTCTGCCTAACATGACATGCCTCTACTAACACATCTAACGGCCTCTCTGCTAACATAACTTTCCCAGCCTCTCTGCTAAGCTACATAATCCAGCTCTCTGCTAACAAACCTCTCCTGCAACAAAAAACCTCTGCTAGCATAGCCTTCAACACCTCTGCTAGCATGACCTCCACCTCTCTCCTAGCAGCACCTCAGCCTCTCTACTAACATAACTTCTATCACCCTCTACTAACAATCAACACCTCTACTAACATAACCTCCACCCTCCCTAACGTAACCTCCAGCCTCTCTGCTACATCACCTCCCGTCCTCTCTACTAAGCAAACTATCAACCTCTCTACTAACATAACCTCCAGCCTCTCTGCTAAGCATAACCTCAGCCTCTGCTAACAACTCCAGCCTCTCTGCTACACATAACTCCACCTCTCTCCTAACATATACCTCCAGCCTCTCCCTACATGACCTCGAGCCTCTCCTCTGCCTAACAAACATCAACCCTCTACTAACATAACCTCCATCTGCCTCTCTGCTAACATCGGCTCCGCCTCTCTGCTAACATGACATTCAGCCTCTCTACTAACAAACCTCCAGCCTCTCTTAACACAACCTCTATCCCACCTCCTGATAACATAACCTCCCAGCCTCTCTGCTAACATAACCTCCAACCTCTCTGCTAACATGACCTCTCTATCAGCCTCTCTGCTAAGCATGGCCTTCACCTCTCTACTAACATACCTCAGCCTCTCTGCTAACATAGCCTCCAGCCTCTACTAACGCAAACTCTCCAGCCTCTCTACTAACACGCAACTCTCCAGCCTCTCTACTATACAAACCTCATCTGCTAACATGCAACTCTCCAAGCCTCTGCTAAACAGACCTCCCTACTAGCCTCTCTTCTAACATAACCTCCAGCCTCTCTACTAACATGCAACCTACCAAGCCTCTCTACTAACTACCTCTCTCAGCCTCTCTGCTAACATAACCTCCATCTCTACTAGCATAGACAATCGGCCAAATCTCTGCTAACATAACTTCCAGCCACTCTCTCTAAACATAACCTAAAACCTCTACTAACATGGCCTCAGCCTCTCTCACTAACATAACCTCCAGTCTCTGCCCTAACATACTCTAACCTCTCTACTAACATAATACACCTCTCTGCTATCATAACCTCCCAGCCTCTCTCTAACAGGCCTCTCTAAACCTCTCCTACTCACATAACATAGCCTCTCTGCTAACCACTATCAAGCCTCTCTCTGCTAACATAACATCAGCCTCCTCTGCTAGCAATCCCTCTGCCTAAACATACCACCTCCACCTCTCTGCTAACATAACCTCCAACCTCTCTACTAACATAACCTCCAGCCTCTCTACTAACATAACCTCACTCTCTACTAACATAACCTCAAGCCTCTACTAACATAACCTATCAACCTCTCTACTAACCTCCAACCTCTCTGCTAACAAAAACCTCTACTAACATAACCTCAACCTCTCTACTAACATAACCTCCAACCTCTCTACTAACATAACCTCCAACCTCTCTACTAACATAACCTCCCACCCTCTACTAACATAACCTCCAACCTCTACTAACATAACTCAACCTCTCTACTAACATACCTCCAACCCCTCTACTAACATAACCTCAACCTCTCTGATAACTATCACCTCTCTACTAAACATGCCTCCAGCCTCTCTACTAACATAACCCACCTCTCCTAACATAACCTCCAGCCTCTCTAACATAACCTTAAGCCTCTCTACTAACATAACTATCAGCCTCTCTGCTAACATAACCTCCAACCTCTCTACTAACATAACCTCCAACCTCTCTGCTAACATAACCTCAACCTCTCTACTAACATAACCTCCAGCCCTCTGCTAACATAACCTCTTAACAACCTCTCTGCTAACATAACCTCAACCTCTCTACTAACAAACCTCCACCTCTACTAACATAACCTTCAGCCTCTCTACTAACATAGCATCCAACCTCTCTACTAACATAACCTCCAACCTCTCTACTAACATAACCTCCAACCTCTCTACTAACATAACTATCAACCTCTCTGCTAACATAACCTCTCAGCCTCTCTACTAACATGACCTCCAACCTCTCTGCTAACATGATATCACCATCTCTAACATGACTATCAGCCTCTTAATAACATAACTCGCTCTCTGCTAACATATACCTCTCTACTAAACATAACTTCAGCCTCTCTACTAACATAACCTCCAGCCTCTCTGCTAACATAACCTCCAGCCTCTACTAACATAACTTTCAGCCTCTCTACTAACATAACCTCCAACTCTCTACTAACATAACAACCTCCAACCTCTCTACTAACATAACCTCCAGCCTCTCTACTAACATATCCAACCTCTCTACTAACATAACATCCAACCTCTACTAACATAACCTCCAACCTCTCTACTAACATAACCTCCAACCTCTCTACTAACATAACCTCCAACCTCTCTACTAACATAACCTCTCTAACAACCTCTCTACTAACATAACCTTCAACCTCTCTACTAACATAACCTCCAACCTCTCTACTAACATAACCTCCAACCTCTCTACTAACATAACCTCCAACCTCTCTACTAACATAACCTCCAACCTCTCACTAACATAAACCTCCAACCTCTCTACTAACATGATCAACCTCTCTACTAACATAACCTCCAACCTCTCTACTAACATAACCTCAACCTCTCTACTAACATAACCTCCAACCTCTACTAACATAACCTCCAACCTCTCTACTAACATAACCTACCAACTCTCTGCTAACATAACCTCCAACCTCTCTACTAACATAACCCCAACTCTCTACTAACATAACCTCCAACCTCTCTACTAACATAACCTCCAGCCTCTCTACTAACTATAACCTCCAACCTCTCTACTAACATAACCTCCAACCTCTACTAACATAACTTCCAGCCTCTCTACTAACATAACCTCCAACCTCTCTACTAACAAACATCAACCTCTCTACTAACATAACCTCCAACCTCTCTACTAACATAAATCCCAACCTCTCTACTAACATAACATCAACCTCTCTACTAACATAACCTCCAACCTCTCTACTAACATAACTCCCAACACCTCTACTAACATAACCTCCAACCTCTCTACTAACATAACCTCAACCTCTCTACTAACATAACCTCCAACCTCTACTAACATAACCTCAACCTCTCTACTAACATAACCTCCAGCCTCTCTACTAACATAACCTCCAGCCTCTCTACTAACATAACTCCAACCTCTCTACTAACATAACCTCCAACTCTCTACTAACATAACCTCCAACCTCTCTACTAACATAACCTCCAACCTCTCTACTAACCAACCTCCACCTCTCTACTAACATAACCTCCAACCTCTCTACTAACATAACCTCCAACCTCTCTACTAACATAACCTCCAACCTCTCTACTAACATAACCTCAGCCTCTCTACTAACATAACCTCCAACCTCTACTAACATAACCTCCAACCTCTCTACTAACATAACCTCCAGCCTCTCTACTAACATAACCTCCAGCCTCTCTACTAACATAACCTCCCAACCTCTCTACTAACATAACTATCAACCTCTGCTAACATAACCTCCAACCTCTCTACTAACATAACCTCCAACCTCTCTACTAACATAACCTCCAACCTCTCTACTAACATAACCTCCACCTCTCTACTAACATAACCTCCAACCTCTCTACTAACATAACATCTCTCAACCTCTCTCCTAACATAAATCCAGCCTCTCTACTAAATAACCTCTAACCTCTCTGCTAACATAACCTCTCTAACAACCTCTCTACTAACATAACCTCCAACCTCTCTACTAACATAACCTCCAACCTCTCTACTAACATAACCTCCAACCTCTCTACTAACATAACCTCCAACCTCTCTACTAACATAACCTCCAACCTCTCTACTAACATAACCTCCAACCTCTCTGCTAACATAACCTCCAACCTCTCTACTAACATAACCTCCAACCTCTCTACTAACATAACCTCCAACCTCTCTACTAACATAACCTCCAACCTCTCTACTAACATAACCTCCAACCTCTCTACTAACATAACCTCTCTAACAACCTCTCTACTAACATAACCTCTCTAACAACCTCTCTACTAACATAACCTCCAACCTCTCTACTAACATAACCTCTCTAACAACCTCTCTACTAACACATGACACACTACAGCTCTGAGCTTATACAGTATTTTATAGTAGAGAGAGAGAGAGACAGAGAGAGAGGGACAGAGATAGAGAGAGAGAGAGAGGGAGAGAGAGAGATAGGAGAGAGAGAGAGAGAGAGAGAGAGAGAGAGTTGGTGAGAGAAAGAGAGGTGATGGAGAGAGAGAGAGAGAGAAGAGAGAGAGAGGAGAGAGAGAGGGAGGGGGAGAGAAAGAGAGAGGGAGAGTGGAGAGAGAGAGAGAGAGGAGGAGAGAGGAGAGAGAGGAGAGAAGTTGGTGAGGGAGAGAGAGGGATGGGAGAGAGGAGAGAGAGAGAGGAGAGAGGGATTGGAGGAGGACAGAGGGAGGATACAGAGAGAGAGGAGAGAGAGAGGTCAGGAGGAGAGGAGAGAGAGCAGAGGGAGAGAGAGAGAGGAGGAGAGAGAGAGATGGAGAGAGAGACGAGAGAGAGAGAGAGACGGGAGGAGAGAGAGAGAGAGAGAGAGAGAGAGACAGTGAGAGAGAGAGAATGGTAGAGAGCCTTGAGGAATACTCTTTAGCTGTAATTGAATTTTTGCCAAATAATTACTCTAGTTCACTACAGCACACCCAGCAAACCTGGAACATTTCAAGAACATTACATTCCTATTAAGTTTTATCTAACATTAGGATGATAGCATACCAAATACATTCAGAGAATGTTTTGATAACAAAATCTAATTATTTATAAAAAATGTTAAAAAATGTTTTAAATGAAATAACCTTGGAATGTCCTCCTAACGCTAACTAAAATGTTGTGCAACATCTGTAACAACCACCACAGAACATTCCCCAAACGTTCTCATTAGGTTTCCAGGTAATGTAGTGTCACAACGTACCAGTAATGTTTTCCCAGCAAACCAAAATTAGTTATTTAATGGTTCCCAGAACATGTGATTAGGTTGTGGGAACATTGTGCGTACAACAGTGTGGGTACAGTTGTGATGACATTCACACAATTTTTCAGTTAGGTTCCACATGACATCCTCTTAATGTTGTAAGAATTAAATAAGTACGTTTTTATGTTTGTTTTAAGTTTAACATAATATCATTTACATTTACATTTACGTCATTTAGCAGACGCTCTTATCCAGAGTGACTTACAAATAGGTGCATTCACCTTATAGCCAGTGGGATAACCACTTTACAATGTTATTATTATTATTATTATTATTATTTATTTTTTATTATTATATTTTTTTTGGGGGGTTGGAGTAACGGGGGTAGAAGGATTACTTTATCCTATCCCGGTATTCCTTAAAGAGGTGGGGTTTCAAATGTCTCCATTGATGTTCACTCAATAAACATGTAACCTTATTTGGAGGTCCTGAAAACATTTCAAGAACATTTAGACCATATTATTTGTTTTGGGAACCTACAGTATCTCGTAATTAAATTTATTTTATTTTTTATTAATTAAAGTAATTTCGTATTTATTATGCATCCCCATTAGCTGCAACCAATACCTGGGGTCCAGCAAAACATTACAAACATTCACTCTCTCTTAATTTCCTCTCTGTTCCAGTCACTCACCTCTTCTCTCTCTCCTTTTCCTCTCTGTTTCAGTCTCTCACCTCACCTCTCCTCTCTCTTCTTTTCCTCTCTGTTTCAGTCCCTCACCTCTCCTCTCTATTCTTTTCCTCTCTGTTTCAGTCCCTCACCTCTTCTCTCTCTTCTCTTCTTTTCCTCTCTGTTTCAGTCCCTCACCTCTCCTCTCTCTTATTTTCCTATCTGTTTCAGTCCCTCACCTCTCCTCTCTCTTCTTTTCCTCTCTGTTTCAGTCCCTCACCTCTCCTCTCTCTTATTTTCCTTTCTGTTTCAGTCCCTCACCTCTCCTCTCTCTTCTTTTCCTCTCTGTTTCAGTCCCTCACCTCTCCTCTCTCTTCTTTTCCTCTCTGTTTCAGTCCCTCACCTCTCCTCTCTCTTATTTTCCTCTCTGTTTCAGTCCCTCACCTCTCCTCTCTCTTCCTTTCCTCTGTTTCAGTCCCTCACCTCTTCTCTCTCTTCCATTCCTTTATGTTTCAGTCCCTCACCTCTCCTCTCTCTTATTTTCCTCTCTGTTTCAGTCCCTCACCTCTTCTCTCTATTCTTTTCCTCTCTGTTTCAGTCCCTCACCTCTCCTCTCTGTTCCTTTCCTCTCTGTTTCAGTCCCTCACCTCTTCTCTCTCTTCTTTTCCTCTCTGTTTCAGTCCCTCACCTCTCCTCTCTCTTATTTTCCTCTCTGTTTCAGTCCCTCACCTCTCCTCTCTCTCCTTTTCCTCTCTGTTTCAGTCCCTCACCTCTTCTCTCTCTCCTTTTCCTGTCTGTTTCAGTCCCTCACCTCTTCTCTCTCTTATTTTCCTCTCTGTTTCAGTCCCTCACCTCTTCTCTCTATTCTTTTCCTCTGTTCCAGTCCCTTACCATTCCTCTCTCTTCTTTTCCTCTCTGTTTCAGTCCCTCACCTCTCCTCTCTCTTATTTTCCTATCTGTTTCAGTCCCTCACCTCTCCTCTCTCTCCTTTTCCTCTCTGTTTCAGTCCCTCACCTCACCTCTCCTCTCTCTTCTTTTCCTCTCTGTTTCAGTCCCTCACCTCTCCTCTCTCTTCTTTTCCTCTCTGTTTCAGTCCCTCACCTCTTCTCTCCTCTTCTCTTCTTTTCCTCTCTGTTTCAGTCCCTCACCTCTCCTCTCTCTCTTATTTTTCCTATCTGTTTCAGTCCCTCACCTCTCCTCTCTCTTCTTTTCCTCTCTGTTTCAGTCCCTCACCTCTCCTCTCTCTTATTTTCCTTTCTGTTTCAGTCCCTCACCTCTCCTCTCTCTTCTTTTCCTCTCTGTTTCAGTCCCTCACCTCTCCTCTCTCTTCTTTTTCTCTCTCTGTTTCAGTCCCTCACCTCTCCTCTCTCTTATTTTCCTCTCTGTTTCAGTCCCTCACCTCTCCTCTCTCTTCCTTTCCTCTGTTTCAGTCCCTCACCTCTTCTCTCTCTTCCATTCCTTTATGTTTCAGTCCCTCCACCTCTCCTCTCTCTTATTTTCCTCTCTGTTTCAGTCCCTCACCTCTTCTCTCTCTTCTTTTTCCTCTCTGTTTCGTCCCTCACCTCTCCTCTCTGTTCCTTTCCTCTCTGTTTCAGTCCCTCACCCTCTTCTCTCTCTTCTTGTCCTCTCTGTTTCAGTCCCTCACTTCTCCTCTCTCTTATTTTTCTCTCTCTGTTTCAGTCCCTCACCTCTTCTCTCTATTCTTTTCCTCTCTGTTTCAGTCCCTCACCTCTCCTCTCTGTTCCTTTCCTCTCTGTTTCAGTCCCTCACCTCTTCTCTCTCTTCTTGTCCTCTCTGTTTCAGTCCCTCACCTCTTCTCTCTCTCCTTTTCCTCTCTGTTTCAGTCCCTCACCTCTTCTCTCTATTCTTTTCCTCTGTTCCAGTCCCTTACCATTCCTCTCTCTTCTTTTCCTCTCTGTTTCAGTCCCTCACCTCTCCTCTCTCTTATTTTCCTATCTGTTTCAGTCCCTCACCTCTCCTCTCTCTCCTTTTCCTCTCTGTTTCAGTCCCTCACCTCTCCTCTCTCTTATTTTCCTCTCTGTTTCAGTCCCTCACCTCTTCTCTCTCTTCTTTTCCTCTCTGTTTCAGTCCCTCACCTCTTCTCTCTCTTATTTTCCTCTCTGTTTCAGTCCCTCACCTCTCCTCGCTCTTCTTTTCCTCTCTGTTTCAGTCCCTCACCTCTCCTCGCTCTTCTTTTCCTCTCTGTTTCAGTCCCTCACCTCTTCTCTCTCTTCCATTCCTTTGTGTTTCAGTCCCTCACCTCTTCTCTCTCTTCTTTTCCTCTCTGTTTCAGTCCCTCACCTCTTCTCTCTTTTCTTTTCCTCTCTGTTTCAGTCCCTCACCTCTCCTCTCTCTTCTTTTCCTCTCTGTTTCAGTCCCTCACCTCTCCTCGCTCTTCTTTTCCTCTCTGTTTCAGTCCCTCACCTCTTCTCTCTCTTCTTTTTCTCTGTTTCAGTCCCTCACCTCTCCTCTCTCTTCTTTTCCTCTGTTTCAGTCCCTCACCTCTTCTCTCTCTTCCATTCCTTTATGTTTCAGTCCCTCACCTCTCCCGTCTCTCCTTTTCCTCTCTGTTTCAGTCCCTCACCTCTTTTCTCTATTCTTTTACTCTGTTTCAGTCCCTCACCTCTCCTCGCTCTTCTTTTCCTCTCTGTTTCAGTCCCTCACCTCTTCTCTCTCTTCCATTCCTTTATGTTTCAGTCCCTCACCTCTTCTCTCTCTTCTTTTTCCTCTCTGTTTCCAGTCCCTCACCTCTCCTCTCTCTTCTTTTCCTCTCTGTTTCAGTCCCTCACCTCTTCTCTCTCTCCTTTTCCTCTCTGTTTCAGTCCCTCACCTCTCCTCTCTCTCCTTTTCCTCTCTGTTTCAGTCTCTCACCTCTACTCTCTCTTATTTTCCTCTCTGTTTCAGTCCCTCACCTCTTCTCTCTCTTATTTTCCTCTGTTTCAGTCTCTCACCTCTCCTCTTTCTTCTTCTCCTCTGTTTCAGTCCCTCACCTCTCCTCTCTCTTCTTTGCCTCTCTGTTTCAGTCCCTCACCTCTCCTCTCTCTTATTTTCCTCTCTGTTTCAGTCCCTCACCTATTCTCTCTCTTCTTTTCCTCTCTGTTTCAGTTCCTCACCTCTCTTCTCTCTTCTTTTCCTCTCTGTTTCAGTCCCTCACCTCTCCTCTCTCTTCTTTTCCTCTCTGTTTCAGTCCCTCACCTCTCCTCTCTCTTATTTTCCTCTCTGTTTCAGTCCCTCACCTCTTCTCTCTCTTCTTTTCCTCTCTGTTTCAGTCCCTCACCTCTCCTCTCTCTTATTTTCCTCTCTGTTTCAGTCCCTCACCTCTCCTCTCTCTTCTTTTTCCTCTCTGTTTTCAGTCCCTCACCTCTCCTCTCTCTTATTTTCCTCTCTGTTTCGTCCCTCACCTCTTCTCTCTCTCCTTTTCCTCTCTGTTTCAGTCCCTCACCTCTTCTCTCTCTTCTTTTCCTCTCTGTTTCAGTCCCTCACGTCTTCTCTCTTCTTTTCCTCTTTCAGTCCCTCACATCGCCTCTCTCTTATTTTCCTCTCTGTTTCAGTCCCTCACCTCTCCACTCAATTATTTTCCTCTCTGTTTCAGTCCCTCACCTCTTCTCTCTCTTCTTTTCCTCTCTGTTTCAGTCCCTCACCTCTCCTCTCTCTCCTTTTCCTCTCTGTTTCAGTCCCTCACCTCTCCTCGCTCTTCTTTTCCTCTCTGTTTCAGTCCCTCACCTCTCCTCGCTCTTCTTTTCCTCTCTGTTTCAGTCCCTCACATCTTCTCTCTCTTATTTTCCTCTGTTTCAGTCCCTCACCTCTCCTCTCTCTTCTTTTCCTCTCTGTTTTAGATCCTCACCTCTTCTCTCTCTTATTTTTTTCTGTTTCAGTCCCTCACTTCTTCTCTCACTTATTTTCCTCTCTGTTTCAGTCCCTCCCCTCTTTCTCTCTCTTCCATTTGCTTTGTGTTTCAGTCCTTCACCTCTTCTCTCTCTTCTTTTTCCTCTCTGTTTCCGTCCCTCCCTCTCTTCTCTCTTCTCTTACTCTCTGTTTCAGTCCCTCCCCTCTCCTCTCTCTTCTTTTCCTCTCTGTTTCAGTCCCTCACTTCTCCTCGCTCTTCTTTTCCTCTCTGTTTCAGTCCCTCACCTCTTCTCTCTCTTATTTTTCTCTGTTTCAGTCCCTCACCTCTTCTCTCTCTTATTTTTCTCTGTTTCAGTCCCTCACCTCTCCTCTCTCTTCTTTTCCTCTGTTTCAGTCCCTCACCTCTTCTCTCTCTTCCATTCCTTTATGTTTCAGTCCCTCACCTCTCCTCTCTCTTCTTTTCCTCTCTGTTTCAGTCCCTCACCTCTCCTCTCTCTTCTTTTCCTCTGTTTCAGTCCCTCACCTCTTCTCTCTCTTCCATTCCTTTATGTTTCAGTCCCTCACCTCTCCTCTCTCTTCTTTTCCTCTCTGTTTCAGTCCCTCACCTCTCCTGTCTCTCCTTTTCCTCTCTGTTTCAGTCCCTCACCTCTTCTCTCTCTTCTTTGACTCTGTTTCAGTCCCTCACCTCTCCTCGCTCTTCTTTTCCTCTCTGTTTCAGTCCCTCACTTCTTCTCTCTCTTATTTTTCTCTGTTTCAGTCCCTCACCTCTCCTCTCTCTTCTTTTCCTCTCTGTTTCAGTCCTTCACCTCTTCTCTCTCTTCCATTCCTTTATGTTTCAGTCCCTCACCTCTTCTCTCTCTTCTTTTCCTCTCTGTTTCAGTCCCTCACCTCTCCTCTCTCTTCTTTTCCTCTCTGTTTCAGTCCCTCCCCTCTTCTCTCTCTCCTTTTCCTCTCTGTTTCAGTCCCTCACCTCTCCTCTCTCTCCTTTTCCTCTCTGTTTCAGTCTCTCACCTCTACTCTCTCTTATTTTCCTCTCTGTTTCAGTCCCTCACCTCTTCTCTCTCATATTTTCCTCTGTTTCAGTCTCTCACCTCTCCTCTTCCTTCTTCTCCTCTGTTTCAGTCCCTCACCTCTCCTCTCTCTTCTTTTCCTCTCCTTTTCAGTCCCTCACCTCTCCTCTCTCTTATTTTCCTCTCTGTTTCAGTCCCTCACCTCTCCTCTCTCTTATTTTCCTCTCTGTTTCAGTCCCTCACCTCTTCTCTCTCTTCTTTTCCTCTCTGTTTCAGTCCCTCACCTCTTCTCTCTCTTCTTTTCCTCTCTGTTTCAGTCCCTCACCTCTCCTCTCTCTCCTTTTCCTCTCTGTTTCAGTCCCTCACCTCTCCTCGCTCTTCTTTTCCTCTCTGTTTCAGTCCCTCACCTCTTCTCTCTCTTCTTTTCCTCTCTGTTTCAGTCCCTCACCTCTCCTCTCTCTTCTTTTCCTCTCTGTTTCAGTCCCTCACCTCTTCTCTCTCTTCTTTTCCTCTCTGTTTCAGTCCCTCACCTCTCCTCTCTCTTCTTTTCCTCTCTGTTTCAGTCCCTCACCTCTCCTCTCTCTTATTTTCCTCTCTGTTTCAGTCCCTCACCTCTCCTCTCTCTCCTTTTCCTCTCTGTTTCAGTCCTTCACCTATTCTCTCTCTTCTTTTCCTCTGTTTCAGTCCCTCACCTCTCCTCTCTCTTCTTTTCCTCTCTGTTTCAGTCCCTCACCTCTTCTCTCTCTTCTTTTCCTCTCTCTTTCAGTCCCTCACCATTCCTCTCTCTTCTTTTCCTCTCTGTTTCAGTCCCTCACCTCTTCTCTCTCTCATTTTCCTCTCTGTTTCAGTCCCTCACCTCTCCTCGCTCTTCTTTTCCTCTCTGTTTCTGTCCCTCACGTCTCCTCTTTCTTCTTTTCCTCTCTGTTTCAGTCCTTCACCCCTTCTCTCTCTTCTTTTCCTCTCTTTTTCAGTCCCTCAACTCTCCTCTCTCTTCTTTTCCTCTGTTCCAGTCCCTCATCTCTCCTCTCTCTTCTTTTCCTCTCCGTTTCAGTCCCTCACCTCTCCTCTCTCTTCTTTTCCTCTGTTTCAGTCCCTCACCTCTTCTCTCTCTTCCATTCCTTTATGTTTCAGTCCCTCACCTCTCCTGTCTCTCCTTTTCCTCTCTGTTTCAGTCCCTCACCTCTTCTCTCTCTTCTTTTACTCTGTTTCAGTCCCTCACCTCTCCTCGCTCTTATTTTCCTCTCTGTTTCAGTCTCTTGCCATTCCTCTCTCTTCTTTTCCTCTGTTTCAGTCCCTCACCTCTCCACTCTCTTATTTTCCTCTCTGTTTCAGTCCCTCACCTCTTCTCTCTCTTCTTTTCCTCTCTGTTTCAGTCCCTCACCTCTCCTCCCTCTTCTTTTCCTCTCTGTTTCAGTCCCTCACCTCTTCTCTCTCTTCTTTTCCTCTCTCTTTCAGTCCCTCCCACCTCTCCTCCCTCTTCTTTTTCCTCTCTGTTTCAGTCCCTCACCTCTTCTCTCTCATCTTTTTCCTCTCTGTTTCAGTCCCTCACCTCTTCTCTCTCTCCTTTTCCTCTCTGTTTCAGTCCCTCACCCTCTTCTCTCTCTTCTTTTCCTCTCTGTTTCAGTCCCTCCACGTCTTCTCTCTTCTTTTTCCTCTTTCAGTCCCTCACATCGCCTCTCTCTTATTTTCATCTCTGTTTCAGTCCCTCACCTCTCCTCTCAATTATTTTCCTCTCTGTTTCAGTCCCTCACCTCTTCTCTCTCTTCTTTTCCTCTCTGTTTCAGTCCCTCACCTCTCCTCTCTCTCCTTTTCCTCTCTGTTTCAGTCCCTCACCTCTCCTCGCTCTTCTTTTCCTCTCTGTTTCAGTCCCTCACCTCTTCTCTCTCTTCTTTTCCTCTCTGTTTCAGTCCCTCACCTCTCCTCTCTCTTCTTTTCCTCTCTGTTTCAGTCCCTCCACCTCTCCTCTCTCTTATTTTCCTCTCTGTTTCAGTCCCTCACCCTCTCCTCTCTCTCCTTTTTCCTCTCTGTTTCAGTCCCTCACCTCTCCTCTCTCTTATTTTCCTCTCTGTTTCAGTCCCTCACCTCTTCTCTCTCTTCTTTTCCTCTCTGTTTCAGTCTCTCACCTCTCCTCCCTCTTCTTTTCCTCTCTGTTTCAGTCCCTCACCTCTCCTCGCTCTTCTTTTCCTCTCTGTTTCAGTCCCTCACCTCTTCTCTCTCTTCCATTCCTTTGTGTTTCAGTCCCTCACCTCTTCTCTCTCTTCTTTTCCTCTCTGTTTCAGTCCCTCACCTCTCCTCCCTCTTCTTTTCCTCTCTGTTTCAGTCCCTCACCTCTTCTCTCTCATCTTTTCCTCTCTGTTTCAGTCCCTCACCTCTTCTCTCTCTCCTTTTCCTCTCTGTTTCAGTCCCTCACCTCTTCTCTCTCTTCTTTTCCTCTCTGTTTCAGTCCCTCACGTCTTCTCTCTTCTTTTCCTCTTTCAGTCCCTCACATCGCCTCTCTCTTATTTTCATCTCTGTTTCAGTCCCTCACCTCTCCTCTCAATTATTTTCCTCTCTGTTTCAGTCCCTCACCTCTTCTCTCTCTTCTTTTCCTCTCTGTTTCAGTCCCTCACCTCTCCTCTCTCTCCTTTTCCTCTCTGTTTCAGTCCCTCACCTCTCCTCGCTCTTCTTTTCCTCTCTGTTTCAGTCCCTCACCTCTTCTCTCTCTTCTTTTCCTCTCTGTTTCAGTCCCTCATCCTCTCCTCTCTCTTCTTTTTCCTCTCTGTTTCAGTCCCTCACCTCTCCTCTCTCTTATTTTTCCTCTCTGTTTCAGTCCCTCACCTCTCCTCTCTCTCCTTTTCCTCTCTGTTTCAGTCCCTCACCTCTCCTCTCTCTTATTTTCCTCTCTGTTTCAGTCCCTCACCTCTTCTCTCTCTTCTTTTCCTCTCTGTTTCAGTCTCTCACCTCTCCTCCCTCTTCTTTTCCTCTCTGTTTCAGTCCCTCACCTCTCCTCGCTCTTCTTTTCCTCTCTGTTTCAGTCCCTCACCTCTTCTCTCTCTTCCATTCCTTTGTGTTTCAGTCCCTCACCTCTTCTCTCTCTTCTTTTCCTCTCCGTTTCAGTCCCTCACCTCTCCTCTCTCTTCTTTTCCTCTCTGTTTCAGTCCCTCACCTCTCCTCTCTCTTCTTTTCCTCTCTGTTTCAGTCCCTCACCTCTTCTCTCTCTTCTTTTTCCTCTCTGTTTCAGTCCCTCACCTCTCCTCTCTCTCCTTTTCCTCTCTGTTTCAGTCCCTCACCTCTCCTCGCTCTTCTTTTCCTCTCTGTTTCAGTCCCTCACCTCTCCTCGCTCTTCTTTTCCTCTCTGTTTCAGTCCCTCACCTCTTCTCTCTCTTATTTTCCTCTGTTTCAGTCCCTCACCTCTCCTCTCTCTTCTTTTCCTCTCTGTTTTAGATCCTCACCTCTTCTCTCTCTTATTTTTTTCTGTTGCAGTCCCTCACTTCTTCTCTCACTTATTTTCCTCTCTGTTTCAGTCCCTCCCCTCTTCTCTCTCTTCCATTGCTTTGTGTTTCAGTCCTTCACCTCTTCTCTCTCTTCTTTTCCTCTCTGTTTCAGTCCCTCCCCTCTCTTCTCTCTTCTCTTACTCTCTGTTTCAGTCCCTCCCCTCTCCTCTCTCTTCTTTTCCTCTCTGTTTCAGTCCCTCACTTCTCCTCGCTCTTCTTTTCCTCTCTGTTTCAGTCCCTCACCTCTTCTCTCTCTTATTTTTCTCTGTTTCAGTCCCTCACCTCTTCTCTCTCTTCCATTCCTTTATGTTTCAGTCCCTCACCTCTCCTGTCTCTCCTTTTCCTCTCTGTTTCAGTCCCTCACCTCTTCTCTCTCTTCTTTTACTCTGTTTCAGTCCCTCACCTCTCCTCGCTCTTCTTTTCCTCTCTGTTTCAGTCCCTCACTTCTTCTCTCTCTTATTTTTCTCTGTTTCAGTCCCTCACCTCTCCTCTCTCTTCTTTTCCTCTCTGTTTCAGTCCCTCACCTCTTCTCTCTCTTCCATTCCTTTATGTTTCAGTCCCTCACCTCTTCTCTCTCTTCTTTTCCTCTCTGTTTCAGTCCCTCACCTCTCCTCTCTCTTCTTTTCCTCTCTGTTTCAGTCCCTCCCCTCTTCTCTCTCTCCTTTTCCTCTCTGTTTCAGTCCCTCACCTCTCCTCTCTCTCCTTTTCCTCTCTGTTTCAGTCTCTCACCTCTACTCTCTCTTATTTTCCTCTCTGTTTCAGTCCCTCACCTCTTCTCTCTCATATTTTCCTCTGTTTCAGTCTCTCACCTCTCCTCTTCCTTCTTCTCCTCTGTTTCAGTCCCTCACCTCTCCTCTCTCTTCTTTTCCTCTCCTTTTCAGTCCCTCACCTCTCCTCTCTCTTATTTTCCTCTCTGTTTCAGTCCCTCACCTCTCCTCTCTCTTATTTTCCTCTCTGTTTCAGTCCCTCACCTCTTCTCTCTCTTCTTTTCCTCTCTGTTTCAGTCCCTCACCTCTCCTCTCTCTTATTTTCCTCTCTGTTTCAGTCCCTCACCTCTCCTCTCACTTCTTTTCCTCTCTGTTTCAGTCCCTCACCTCTTCTCTCTCTTCTTTTCCTCTCTGTTTCAGTCCCTCACCTCTTCTCTCTCTCCTTTTCCTCTCTGTTTCAGTCCCTCACCTCTTCTCTCTCTTCTTTTCCTCTCTGTTTCAGTCCCTCACGTCTTCTCTCTTCTTTTCCTCTTTCAGTCCCTCACATCGCCTCTCTCTTATTTTCCTCTCTGTTTCAGTCCCTCACCTCTCCTCTCAATTATTTTCCTCTCTGTTTCAGTCCCTCACCTCTTCTCTCTCTTCTTTTCCTCTCTGTTTCAGTCCTTCACCTCTCCTCTCTCTCCTTTTCCTCTCTGTTTCAGTCCCTCACCTCTCCTCGCTCTTCTTTTCCTCTCTGTTTCAGTCCCTCACCTCTTCTCTCTCTTCTTTTCCTCTCTGTTTCAGTCCCTCACCTCTCCTCTCTCTTCTTTTCCTCTCTGTTTCTGTCCCTCACGTCTCCTCTTTCTTCTTTTCCTCTCTGTTTCAGTCCTTCACCCCTTCTCTCTCTTCTTTTCCTCTCTTTTTCAGTCCCTCAACTCTCCTCTCTCTTCTTTTCCTCTGTTCCAGTCCCTCATCTCTCCTCTCTCTTCTTTTCCTCTCCGTTTCAGTCCCTCACCTCTCCTCTCTCTTCTTTTCCTCTATGTTTCAGTCCCTCACCTCTCCTCTCTCTTCTTTTCCTCTCTGTTTCAGTCCCTCACCTCTTCTCTCTCTTCTTTTTCTCTGTTTCAGTCCCTCACCTCTCCTTTCTCTTCTTTTCCTCTGTTTCAGTCCCTCACCTCTTCTCTCTCTTCCATTCCTTTATGTTTCAGTCCCTCACCTCTCCTGTCTCTCCTTTTCCTCTCTGTTTCAGTCCCTCACCTGTTCTCTCTCTTCTTTTACTCTGTTTCAGTCCCTCACCTCTCCTCGCTCGTATTTTCCTCTCTGTTTCAGTCTCTCGCCATTCCTCTCTCTTCTTTTCCTCTCTGTTTCAGTCCCTCACCTCTCCTCCCTCTTCTTTTCCTCTCTGTTTCAGTCCCTCACCTCTTCTCTCTCTTCTTTTCCTCTCTGTTTCAGTCCCTCACCTCTCCTCCCTCTTCTTTTCCTCTCTGTTTCAGTCCCTCACCTCTCCTCTCTCTTCTTTTCCTCTGTTTCAGTCCCTCACCTCTTCTCTCTCTTCCATTCCTTTATGTTTCAGTCCCTCACCTCTCCTCTCTCTTCTTTTCCTCTCTGTTTCAGTCCCTCACCTCTCCTGTCTCTCCTTTTCCTCTCTGTTTCAGTCCCTCACCTCTTCTCTCTCTTCTTTTACTCTGTTTCAGTCCCTCACCTCTCCTCGCTCTTATTTTCCTCTCTGTTTCAGTCTCTTGCCATTCCTCTCTCTTCTTTTCCTCTGTTTCAGTCCCTCACCTCTCCACTCTCTTATTTTCCTCTCTGTTTCAGTCCCTCACCTCTTCTCTCTCTTCTTTTCCTCTCTGTTTCAGTCCCTCACCTCTCCTCCCTCTTCTTTTCCTCTCTGTTTCAGTCCCTCACCTCTTCTCTCTCATCTTTTCCTCTCTGTTTCAGTCCCTCACCTCTTCTCTCTCTCCTTTTCCTCTCTGTTTCAGTCCCTCACCTCTTCTCTCTCTTCTTTTCCTCTCTGTTTCAGTCCCTCACGTCTTCTCTCTTCTTTTCCTCTTTCAGTCCCTCACATCGCCCCTCTCTTATTT
This sequence comes from Coregonus clupeaformis, assembly GCF_020615455.1. Lineage (NCBI taxonomy): Eukaryota > Metazoa > Chordata > Actinopteri > Salmoniformes > Salmonidae > Coregonus > Coregonus clupeaformis. The sequence continues at coordinate 10,615,841 of NC_059230.1, forward strand.
TCATCTCTGTTTCAGTCCCTCACCTCTCCTCTCAATTATTTTCCTCTCTGTTTCAGTCCCTCACCTCTTCTCTCTCTTCTTTTCCTCTCTGTTTCAGTCCCTCACCTCTCCTCTCTCTCCTTTTCCTCTCTGTTTCAGTCCCTCACCTCTCCTCGCTCTTCTTTTCCTCTCTGTTTCAGTCCCTCACCTCTTCTCTCTCTTCTTTTCCTCTCTGTTTCAGTCCCTCACCTCTCCTCTCTCTTCTTTTCCTCTCTGTTTCAGTCCCTCACCTCTTCTCTCTCTTCTTTTCCTCTCTGTTTCAGTCCCTCACCTCTCCTCTCTCTTCTTTTCCTCTCTGTTTCAGTCCCTCACCTCTCCTCTCTCTTATTTTCCTCTCTGTTTCAGTCCCTCACCTCTCCTCTCTCTCCTTTTCCTCTCTGTTTCAGTCCCTCACCTCTCCTCTCTCTTATTTTCCTCTCTGTTTCAGTCCCTCACCTCTTCTCTCTCTTCTTTTCCTCTCTGTTTCAGTCTCTCACCTCTCCTCCCTCTTCTTTTCCTCTCTGTTTCAGTCCCTCACCTCTCCTCGCTCTTCTTTTTTCCTCTCTGTTTCAGTCCCTCACCTCTTCTCTCTCTTCCATTCCTTTGTGTTTCAGTCCCTCACCTCTTCTCTCTCTTCTTTTTCTCTCCGCTGAGTCCCTCACCTCTCCTCTCTCTTCTTTTCCTCTCTGTTTCAGTCCCTCACCTCTCCTCTCTCTTCTTTTCCTCTCTGTTTCAGTCCCTCACCTCTCCTCTCTCTTCTTTTCTCTCTGTTTCAGTCCCTCACCATTCCTCTCTCTTCTTTTCCTCTCTGTTTCAGTCCCTCACCTCTTCTCTCTCTCCTTTTCCTCTCTGTTTCAGTCCCTCACCTCTCCTCTCTCTTCTTTTCCTCTCTGTTTCTGTCCCTCACGTCTCCTCTTTCTTCTTTTCCTCTCTGTTTCAGTCCTTCACCCCTTCTCTCTCTTCTTTTCCTCTCTGTTTCAGTCCCTCAACTCTCCTCTCTCTTCTTTTCCTCTGTTCCAGTCCCTCATCTCTCCTCTCTCTTCTTTTCCTCTCCGTTTCAGTCCCTCACCTCTCCTCGCTCTTCTTTTCCTCTCTGTTTCAGTCCCTCACCTCTTCTCTCTCTTCCATTCCTTTGTGTTTCAGTCCCTCACCTCTTCTCTCTCTTCTTTTCCTCTCCGTTTCAGTCCCTCACCTCTCCTCTCTCTTCTTTTCCTCTCTGTTTCAGTCCCTCACCTCTCCTCTCTCTTCTTTTCCTCTCTGTTTCAGTCCCTCACCTCTTCTCTCTCTTCTTTTCCTCTCTGTTTCAGTCCCTCACCATTCCTCTCTCTTCTTTTCCTCTCTGTTTCAGTCCCTCACCTCTTCTCTCTCTCCTTTTCCTCTCTGTTTCAGTCCCTCACCTCTCCTCTCTCTTCTTTTCCTCTCTGTTTCTGTCCCTCACGTCTCCTCTTTCTTCTTTTCCTCTCTGTTTCAGTCCTTCACCCCTTCTCTCTCTTCTTTTCCTCTCTGTTTCAGTCCCTCAACTCTCCTCTCTCTTCTTTTCCTCTGTTCCAGTCCCTCATCTCTCCTCTCTCTTCTTTTCCTCTCAGTTTCAGTCCCTCACCTCTCCTCTCTCTTCTTTTCCTCTCTGTTTCAGTCCCTCACCTCTCCTCGCTCTGCTTTTCCTCTCTGTTTCAGTCCCTCACCTCTTCTCTCTCTTCCATTCCTTTGTGTTTCAGTCCCTCACCTCTTCTCTCTCTTCTTTTCCTCTCTGTTTCAGTCCCTCACCTCTCCTCTCTCTTCTTTTCCTCTCTGTTTCAGTCCCTCCCCTCTTCTCTCTCTTCTTTTCCTCTCTGTTTCAGTCCCTCACCTCTTCTCTCTCTTCCATTCCTTTATGTTTCAGTCCCTCCCCTCTTCTCTCTCTTCTTTTCCTCTCTGTTTCAGTCCCTCACCTCTCCTCTCTCTTCTTTTCCTCTCTGTTTCAGTCCCTCACCTCTTCTCTCTCATCTTTTCCTCTCTGTTTCAGTCCCTCACCTCTTCTCTCTCTTATTTTCCTCTGTTTCAGTCCCTCACCTCTCCTCTCTCCTCCCTCTTTCCGTCTATCCCAGAAACCCTCACTGGGCAGCACTGACTGGTCACCAACATCCTAGCTCAGCTAAAATATTAATTAGTGTTTGTATCCATGTGTGTATCTGTATTCATTAACACAGGAGATTCCCAGAAGAGACACTGGAGATTCTACCCTCCTCTCTCTCTCTCTCTCTCTCTCTCTCTCTCTCTCTCTCTCTCTCTCTCTCTCTCTCTCTCTCTCTCTCTCTCTCTCTCTCTCCCTCCCTCTCTCCCTCTCTCCCTCTCTCTCTCTCTCTCTGCCTTTCGGGTTAAGGGCAGATGGAGGTGCTTGCTATCTCAGGGTAACACACACAGCCAACCTCCTCCCCCATCCTTATTCTCATACATATATAGGGCTGTCTGTCTGTCTGTCTGTCTGGCTCTCTGTCTGTCTGTCTGTCTGTCTGGCTCTCTGTCTGTCTGTCTGTCTGTCTGTCTGTCTGTCTGTCTGTCTGTCTGTCTGTCTGTCTGTCTGTCTGTCTGTCTGTCTGTCTGTCTGTGTGGTAGCTGTCCATCGTTCTGAAACACACACAGCTGTAGTCAATGTTTGTCAACACCCTGGGGTGCTAACTCACTGGGGTGCTAACTCACTGGGGTGCTAACTCACTGGGGTGCTAACTCACTGGGGTGCTAACTCACTGTCATAATTCACATTACAGAGACACACACACATTTCAGGGTGTGTGTGTGTGTACCGTGTGTGTGTGTGTAACATGTATGTTTGTGTGGATCGTGTGTGTGTGTGTGTACAGTGATGAGTGGCAGGTGTGTGTGTGTATGTGTGTGTGTGTGTGTGTGTGTGTGTGTGTGTGTGTGTGTGTACCATGATGAGTGGCAGGTGTGTGTGTGTGCGTGTGTGTGTGTGTGTACCGTGATGAGTGGCAGGTGTGTGTGTGTGTGTGTGTGTGTGTGTGTGTGTGTGTGTGTGTGTGTGTACCGTGATGAGTGGCAGGTGTGTGTGTGTGTGTACCGTGATGAGTGGCAGGTGTGTGTGTGTGTGTGTGTGTGTGTGTGTGTGTGTGTGTGTGTGTGTGTGTGTGTGTGTGTGTGTGTGTGTGTGTGTGTGTGTGTGTGTGTGTGTGTGTGTGTGTGTGTGTGTGTGTGTGTGTGTGTGTGCGTATGTGTACCGTGATGGGTGGCAGGTTTGTGTGTGTGTGTGTGTGTGTATGTGTGTATATGTGTGTGTGTGTGTGTGTGTGTGTGTGTGTGTGTGTGTGTGTGTGTGTGTGTGTGTGTGTGTGTGTGTGTGTGTGTGTGTGTGTGTGTGTGTGTGTGTGTGTGTGTGTGTGTGTGTGTGTGTGTGTGTACCGTGATGGGTGGCAGATGTGTGTATCCGTCCAGCTGTGATTGGTTGAACTCTCTGCTGCGTCTAGATGTCATGTGGGCGGGGCTGTGGTCCAGAGTTTCCTCATCCTGGTAACGATACTTCTACGGAGAGAGAGAGAGAGAAGAGAGAGGATGAGAGAGGGGAGAGAGAAGAGAGAGAGAGCGAGAGAGAGAGGAGGAGGAAGAAGAAGAAGGGATTTTGACAGAACTGAAGCAGAGGGAGGGAATCAGAATAATGAGACTGAGACTGGACCGACCGTATGTGTGTGTGTGTCTGTGTGTGTATGTGTGTGTGTGTTTCTGTGTGTCTGTATGTGTGTGTTGAGAAAAGCATTACATGGTGGTGTAGACAGACCCACCTCTACCATTCCTGAAGAAGTCTGTCACTAACAGACCCACCTCTACCATTCCTGAAGAAATCTGTCACACAACTACAATCGAATTCATCTGAAGAACCAGAAATAGACACTACGAGACAACATGTCTGTGGTTCCATGTGTACTGCACAACCAGCACAACTACACCTTAAACTACAACCAGGTCTAACACAACTACACCTTAAACTACAACCAGGTCTAACACAACTACACCTTAAACTACAACCAGGTCTAACACAACTACACCTTAAACTACAATACAACCAGGTCTAACACAACTACACCTTAAACTACAATACAACCAGGTCTAACACAACTACACCTAAAACTACAATACAACCAGGTCTAACACAACTACACCTTAAACTACAACCAGGTCTAACACAACTACACCTTAAACTACAACCAGGTCTAACACAACTACACCTTAAACTACAATACAACCAGGTCTAACACAACTACACCTTAAACTACAATACAACCAGGTCTAACACAACTACACCTTAAACTACAATACAACCAGGTCTAACACAACTACACCTTAAACTACAACCAGGTCTAACACAACTACACCTTAAACTACAACCAGGTCTAACACAACTACACCTTAAACTACAACCAGGTCTAACACAACTACACCTTAAACTACAACCAGGTCTAACACAACTACACCTTAAACTACAATACAACCAGGTCTAACACAACTACACCTTAAACTACAACCAGGTCTAACACAACTACACCTTAAACTACAACCAGGTCTAACACAACTACACCTTAAACTACAATACAACCAGGTCTAACACAACTACACCTTGAACTACAATACAACCAGGTCTAACACAACTACACCTTAAACTACAACCAGGTCTAACACAACTACACCTTAAACTACAACCAGGTCTAACACAACTACACCTTAAACTACAATACAAACATCTCTAACACAACTACACCTTAAACTACAATACAACCAGGTCTAACACAACTACACCTTAAACTACAACCAGGTCTAACACAACTACACCTTAAACTACAACCAGGTCTAACACAACTACACCTTAACCCCCTAAGGTCGATATCCATACCCAACTGAAATATAATTAGCAAAATACAAAAAAAAAAAAAATCTAAATCTGTTTAAACTAAAGATATCTTGTTGCATTGGCTGAGTCTCAATCCACCGCATCCGCCAATGTCAGCCTTCCACATCTGTGGTGAAAGGTGACAGAGCTACAGCGGTGTTTGGCAGACCATGAGACATCCCAAACTGTTCGTCAACAGATGCACACAGCTTCAACAAGAGAGAGAGAAAGAGACAGAAAGATAATCCGAGATAGAGAGAGAAGCAGAGAGAAAGAGATAGCTGAAAGAGACAGAGAGAGAGACAGAGGAGAGGAAGAGAGGAGAAAGGGAGACAGAGGAGAGAGAGAGAGAGAGAGAGAGAGAGAGAGAGAGAGAGAGAGGAGAGAGAGAGAGGAAGGAGGAGAGAGAGAGGAGAGAGAGATGAGGGATGGAGATGGAGGAGAGAGAGAGAGAGAGAGAGAGAGGAGAGAGAGGAGAGAGGAGAGGAGAGAGAGATGGAGAGGAGAGAGGGATGGAGTGGAGAGAGAGAGAGAGAGAGAGAGAGAGAGAGAGAGAGAGATGTTCTGTTCTTACCGCATTATCACATCTGAACATAACAGAGAGACTGGAGTTGCTACAGGCTAGTTTACACTGACAGCATTACCTACTAGACTGGAGCACAGCATTACCTACTAGACTGGAGCACAGCATTACCTACTAGACTGGAGCACAGCATTACCTACTAGACTGGAGCACAGCATTACCTACTAGACTGGAGCACAGCATTACCTACTAGACTGGAGCACAGCATTACCTACTAGACTGGAGCACAGCATTACCTACTAGACTGGAGCACAGCATTACCTACTAGACTGGAGCACAGCATTACCTACTACACTGGAGCACAGCATTACCTACTAGACTGGAGCACAGCATTACCTACTAGACTGGAGCACAGCATTACCTACAAGACTGGAGCACAGCATTACCTACTAGACTGGAGCACAGCATTACCTACTAGACTGGAGCACAGCATTACCTACAAGACTGGAGCACAGCATTACCCACTAGACTGGAGCACAGCATTACCTACAAGACTGGAGCACAGCATTACCTACTAGACTGGAGCACAGCATTACCTACTAGACTGGAGCACAGCATTACCTACTAGACTGGAGCACAGCATTACCTACTAGACTGGAGCACAGCATTACCTACAAGGCTGGAGCACAGCATTACCTACTAGACTGGAGCACGGCATTACCTACTAGACTGGAGCACGGCATTACCTACTAGACTGGAGCACAGCATTACCTACTAGACTGGAGCACAGCATTACCTACTAGACTGGAGCACAGCATTACCTACTACACTGGAGCACAGCATTACCTACTAGACTGGAGCACAGCATTACCTACTAGACTGGAGCACAGCATTATCAAATCAAATCAAATCAAATTTTATTGGCCACATGCGCCGAATACAACAGGTGCAGACATTACAGTGAAATGCTTACTTACAGCCCTTAACCAACAGTGCATTTATTTTTAACAAAAAGTAAAAAAATAAAACAACAACAAAAAAAGTGTTGAGAAAAAAAGAGCAGAAGTAAAATAAAATAACAGTAGGGGAGGCTATATATACAGGGGGGTACCGGTGCAGAGTCAATGTGGGGGGCACCGGCTAGTTGAGGTAGTTGAAGTAATATGTACATGTGGGCAGAGTTTTAGTGACTATGCATAAATAATTAACAGAGTAGCAGCAGCGTAAAAGGATGGGGTGGGGGGGCAGTGCAAATAGTCCGGGTAGCCATGATTAGCTGTTCAGGAGTCTTATGGCTTGGGGGTAGAAGCTGTTGAGAAGTCTTTTGGACCTAGACTTGGCACTCCGGTACCGCTTGCCGTGCGGTAGCAGAGAGAACAGTCTATGACTAGGGTGGCTGGAGTCTTTGACAATTTTGAGGGCTTTCCTCTGACACTGCCTGGTATAGAGGTCCTGGATGGCAGGAAGCTTGGCCCCAGTGATGTACTGGGCCGTACGCACTACCCTCTGTAGTGCCTTGCGGTCGGAGGCCAAGCAGTTGCCATACCAGGCGGTGATGCAACCAGTCAGGATGCTCTCGATGGTGCAGCTGTAGAATTTTTTGAGGATCTGAGGACCCATGCCAAATCTTTTCAGTCTCCTGAGGGGGAATAGGCTTTGTCATGCCCTCTTCACGACTGTCTTGGTGTGTTTGGACCAGTTTGGATAGTTCGTTGGTGATGTGGACACCAAGGAACTTGAAGCTCTCAACCTGTTCCACTACAGCCCCATCGATGAGAATGGGGGCATGCTCAGTCCTCTTTTTTTTCCTGTAGTCCACAATCATCTCCTTTGTCTTGGTGACGTTGAGGGAGAGGTTGTTGTCCTAGCACCACACGGCCAGGTCTCTGACCTCCTCCCTATAGGCTGTCTCATCGTTGTCGGTGATCAGGCCTACCACTGTTGTGTCGTCGGCAAACTTAATGATGGTGTTGGAGTCGTGCCTGGCCATGCAGTCATGGGTGAACAGAGAGTACAGGAGGGGACTGAGCACGCACCCCTGAGGGGCCCCAGTGTTGAGGATCAGCGTGGCAGATTTGTTGTTACCTACCCTTACCACCTGGTGGCGGCCCATCAGGAAGTCCAGGATCCAGTTACAGAGGGAGGTGTTTAGTCCCAGGGTCCTTAGCTTAGTGATGAGCTTTGAGGGCACTATGGTGTTGAATACTGAGCTGTAGTCAATGAATAGCATTCTCACGTAGGTGTTCCTCTTGTCCAGGTGGGAAAGGGCAGTGTGGAGTGCAATAGAGATTGCATCATCTGTGGATCTGTTGGGGCGGTATGCAAATTGGAGTGGGTCTAGGGTTTCTGGGATAATGCTGTTGATGTGAGCCATGACCAGCCTTTCAAAGCACTTCATGGCTACAGACGTCAGTGCTACGGGTCGGTAGTCATTTAGGCAGGTTATCTCAGAGTCCTTTACCTACTAGACTGGAGCACAGCATTACCTACTAGACTGGAGCACAGCATTACCTACTAGACTGGAGCACAGCATTACCTACTAGACTGGAGCACAGCATTACCTACTAGACTGGAGCACAGCATTACCTACTAGACCTGGCTCTGTCTGGGGAGGCATGACTGGAGCACAGCATTACCTACTAGACCTGTCTCTGTCTGGGGAGGCATGACTGGAGCACAGCATTACCTACTAGACCTGTCTCTGTCTGGGGAGGCATGACTGGAGCACAGCATTACCTACTAGACCTGGCTCTGTCTGGGGAGGCATGACTGGAGCACAGCATTACCTACTAGACCTGGCTCTGTCTGGGGAGGCATGACTGGAGCACAGCATTACCTACTAGACCTGGCTCTGTCTGGGGAGGCATGACTGGAGCACAGCATTACCTACTAGACCTGGCTCTGTCTGGGGAGGCATGACTGGAGCACAGCATTACCTACTAGACCTGGCTCTGTCTGGGGAGGCATGACTGGAGCACAGCATTACCTACTAGACCTGGCTCTGTCTGGGGAGGCATGACTGGAGCACAGCATTACCTACTAGACCTGGCTCTGTCTGGGGAGGCATGACTGGAGCACAGCATTACCTACTAGACCTGTCTCTGTCTGGGGAGGCATGACTGGAGCACAGCATTACCTACTAGACCTGGCTCTGTCTGGGAGGCATGACTGGAGCACAGCATTACCTACTAGACCTGGCTCTGTCTGGGGAGGCATGACTGGAGCACAGCATTACCTACTAGACCTGGCTCTGTCTGGGGAGGCATGACTGGAGCACAGCATTACCTACTAGACCTGGCTCTGTCTGGGGAGGCATGACTGGAGCACAGCATTACCTACTAGACCTGGCTCTGTCTGGGGAGACATGACTGGAGCACAGCATTACCTACTAGACCTGGCTCTGTCTGGGGAGGCATGACTGGAGCACAGCATTACCTACTAGACCTGGCTCTGTCTGGGGAGGCATGACTGGAGCACAGCATTACCTACTAGACTGGAGCACAGCATTACCTACTAGACTGGAGCACAGCATTACCTACTAGACTGGAGCACAGCATTACCTACTAGACTGGAGCACAGCATTACCTACTAGACTGGAGCACAGCATTACCTACTAGACTGGAGCACGGCATTACCTACTAGACTGGAGCACAGCATTACCTACTAGACTGGAGCACAGCATTACCTACTAGACTGGGGCACAGCATTACCTACTAGACCTGGCTCTGTCTGGGGAGGCATGACTGGAGCACAGCATTACATACTAGACCTGGCTCTGTCTGGGGAGGCATGACTGGAGCACAGCATTACCTACTAGACCTGGCTCTGTCTGGGGAGGCATGACTGGAGCACAGCATTACCTACTAGACCTGGCTCTGTCTGGGGAGGCATGACTGGAGCACAGCATTACCTACTAGACCTGGCTCTGTCTGGGGAGGCATGACTGGAGCACAGCATTACCTACTAGACCTGGCTCTGTCTGGGGAGGCATGACTGGAGCACAGCATTACCTACTAGACCTGTCTCTGTCTGGGGAGGCATGACTGGAGCACAGCATTACCTACTAGACCTGGCTCTGTCTGGGGAGGCATGACTGGAGCACAGCATTACCTACTAGACCTGGCTCTGTCTGGGAGGCATGACTGGAGCACAGCATTACCTACTAGACCTGGCTCTGTCTGGGGAGGCATGACTGGAGCACAGCATTACCTACTAGACCTGTCTCTGTCTGGGGAGGCATGACTGGAGCACAGCATTACCTACTAGACCTGGCTCTGTCTGGGGAGGCATGACTGGATCTACACACACACACATACAGGTCTCAACAGGCTCACCGGTCTCTTGCTAACAGCATACTGATGTCTACGCTTTAAAAACATACAGACACAAAGCATGTTCCTCTCATCCCCCTTTCCTCTCCTCTAGTCCTCTCCCTGCATCTCCACTCCACACTGTCCTCTTTCCTCTCCTTTAGTCCTCTCCCTGCATTTCCACTCCACACTGACCTCTTTCCTCTCCTCTAGTCCTCTCCCTGTATCTCCACTCCACACTGACCTCTTTCCTCTCCTCTAGTCCTCTCCCTGCATCTCCACTCCACACTGACCTCTTTCCTCTCCTCTAGTCCTCTCCCTGTATCTCCACTCCACACTGACCTCTTTCCTCTCCTCTAGTCCTCTCCCTGCATCTCCACTCCACACTGTCCTCTTTCCTCTCCTCTAGTCCTCTCCCTGCATCTCCACTCCACACTGACCTCTTCCCTCTCCTCTAGTCCTCTCCCTGCATCTCCACTCCACACTGACCTCTTTCCTCTCCTCTAGTCCTCTCCCTGCATCTCCACTCCACACTATCCTCTTTCCTCTCCTCTAGTCCTCTCCCTGCATCTCCACTCCACACTGACCTCTTTCCTCTCCTCTAGTCCTCTCCCTGCATCTCCACTCCACACTGACCTCTTTCCTCTCCTCTAGTCCTCTCCCTGCATCTCCACTCCACACTGACCTCTTCCCTCTCCTCTAGTCCTCTCCCTGCATCTCCACTCCACACTGACCTCTTGCCTCTCCTCTAGTCCTCTCCCTGCATCTCCACTCCACACTGTCCTCTTTCCTCTCCTCTAGTCCTCTCCCTGTATCTCCACTCCACACTGACCTCTTTCCTCTCCTCTAGTCCTCTCCCTGTATCTCCACTCCACACTGTCCTCTTTCCTCTCCTCTAGTCCTCTCCCTGTATCTCCACTCCACACTGACCTCTTTCCTCTCCTTTAGTCCTCTCCCTGCATCTCCACTCCACACTGTCCTCTTTCCTCTCCTCTAGTCCTCTCCCTGTATCTCCACTCCACACTGACCTCTTTCCTCTCCTCTAGTCCTCTCCCTGTATCTCCACTCCACACTGACCTCTTTCCTCTCCCTCATAATGTTACTGTAAAGCTAGTAGTACAGAATGTTACCATAAAGCTACTAATACAGAATGTTACTGTAAAATTAGTAGTACATAATGTTACTGTAAAGCTAGTAGTACAGAATGTTACTGTAAAACTAGTAGTACATAATGTTACCGTAAAGATAGTAGTACAGAATGTTACTGTAAAGCTAGTAGTACAGAATATTACTGTAAAGCTAGTAGTACAGAATGTTACTGTCCAGCTACTAGTACAGAATGTTACTGTAAAGATAGTAGGACAGAATGTTACTGTAAATCTAGTAGTACAGAATGTTACTGTAAATCTAGTAGTACAGAATGTTACTGTAAAGCTAGTAGTACATAATTTTACTTTAAAACTAGTAGTGCATAATGTTACTGTAAAGCTTGTAGTACATAATGTTACCGTAAAGCTAGTAGTACAGAATGTTACTGTAAAACTAGCAGTACAGAATGTTACTGTAAAGCTAGTAGTACATAATATTACTGTAAAGCTAGTAGTACAGAATGTTACTGTCCAGATAGTAGTACAGAATGTTACTGTAAAGCTGGTAGTACAGAATGTTACCGTAAAGCTAGTAGTACAGAATGTTACTGTAAAGCTAGTAGTACATAATGTTACTGTAAAGCTAGTAGTACATAATGTTACTGTAAAGCTAGTAGTACAGAATGTTACTGTAAAGCTAGTAGTACATAATGTTACTGTAAAGCTAGTAGTACATAATGTTACTGTAAAGCTAGTAGTACAGAATGTTACTGTAAAGCTAGTAGTACAGAATGTTACTGTCCAGATAGTAGTACAGAATGTTACTGTAAAGCTGGTAGTACAGAATGTTACCGTAAAGCTAGTAGTACAGAATGTTACTGTAAAGCTAGTAGTACATAATGTTACTGTAAAGCTAGTAGTACATAATGTTACTGTAAAGCTAGTAGTACAGAATGTTACTGTAAAGCTAGTAGTACAGAATGTTACTGTAAAGCTAGTAGTACATAATGTTACTGTAAAGCTAGTAGTACATAATGTTACTGTAAAGCTAGTAGTACAGAATGTTACTGTAAAGCTAGTAGTACATAATGTTACTGTAAAGCTAGTAGTACATAATGTTACTGTAAAGCTAGTAGTACAGAATGTTACTGTAAAGCTAGTAGTACATAATGTTACCGTAAAGCTAGTAGTACATAATGTTACCGTAAAGCTAGTAGTACATAATGTTACTGTAAAGCTAGTAGTACAGAATGTTACTGTAAAGCTAGTAGTACAGAATGTTACTGTAAAGCTAGTAGTACATAATGTTACTGTAAAGCTAGTAGTACATAATGTTACTGTAAAGCTAGTAGTACATAATGTTACTGTAAAGCTAGTAGTACAGAATGTTACTGTAAAGCTAGTAGTACAGAATGTTACTGTAAAGCTAGTAGTACATAATGTTACTGTAAAGCTAGTAGTACATAATGTTACTGTAAAGCTAGTAGTACATAATGTTACTGTAAAGCTAGTAGTACAGAATGTTACTGTAAAGCTAGTAGTACAGAATGTTACTGTAAAGCTAGTAGTACATAATGTTACTGTAAAGCTAGTAGTACAGAATGTTACTGTAAAGCTAGTAGTACAGAATGTTACTGTAAAGCTAGTAGTACAGAATGTTACTGTAAAGCTGGTAGTACATAATGTTACTGTAAAGCTAGCAGTACAGAATGTTACTGTAAAACTAGTAGTACAGAATGTTACTGTAAAACTAGCAGTACACGCGCAGCTGAATCCAGCAGGAAATGAGCGACGTGGTGCGGAAGGAAAGAGAGAGAGAGGATGGGAGAAGGGGTGTCAACCCCCCCTCACACATACATGCACAGACACAGACATGCTCACACACACACACACATTATGCAGACACAAACACGATGTACACACGATGCACACACACACAGAAACCCATGCAGTTAAAAGGAAAACAGCATGTCTCTTACCATCTCTCTCTCTCTTCTCTGGTACCTCCTTCTCTAGCTTTTCCCTAGACTGAAGGTCATCTAGCTACATACTAACCCAATTCTCTCTCTCTCCCTCTTTTCTCTCTCTCTCTCTCTCTCTCTCTCTCTCTCTCTCTCTCTCTCTCTCTCTCTCTCTCTCTCTCTCTCTCTCTCTCTCTCTCTCTCTCTCTCTCTCTCTCTCTCTCTCTCCTCTCTCTCTCTCTCTCTCTCTCTCTCTATTTCCTCTCTCTCTCCCCTCCTCTTTCCCCTCTCTCTCCCCTCCTCTTTCCTCTCTCTCTCCCCTCCTCTTTCCTCTCTCTCTCCCCTCCTCTTTCCTCATTCTCTCTATGTTCCCTCCTTTTCCATTGCTCTCTCAGTTGTTAATGTGTCGTCTCCATTACAGAATCAATAGATTTCACATCAGGAATTCATTTACAACCACACACAGAGAACACACACAGAAAACACACAGAGAACACACACAGAGAACACACAAAGAGAACACACACAGAGAGAACACACAGAGAGAACACACACAGAGAACACACAAAGAGAACACACACAGAGAGAACACACAGAGAGAACACACACAGAGTACACACAGACAACACACACAGAGAACACACACCGAGTACACACACAGAGAGAACACACACAGAGTTCACACACAGAGTTCACACACAGAGAACACACAAAGAGAACACACACAGAGAACACACAACAGTAGCAGAGACTGCTGTGTATATGTCTCCCCTGGTGGTAAGAGTCATTACCTCTAAAACCCCACTGTAACTCCCTACAGCCATCCAGTTCTACTGCTAGCTACAGCGAATGTAAACCCTGCAGCCTTCCAGTTCTACTGCTAGCTACAGCGACTGTAACTCCCTACAGCCTTCCAGTTCTACTGCTAGTTACCAAGACTGTAACTCCCTACAGCCTTCCAGTTCTACTGCTAGCTACAGCGAATGTAAACCCTGCAGCCTTCCAGTTCTACTGCTAGCTACAGCGACTGTAACTCCCTACAGCCTTCCAGTTCTACTGCTAGCTACAGCGACTGTAACTCCCTACAGCCTTCCAGTTCTACTGCTAGTTACCAAGACTGTAACTCCCTACAGCCTTCCAGTTCTACTGCTAGCTACAGCGACTGTAACTCCCTACAGCCTTCCAGTTCTACTGCTAGCTACAGCGACTGTAACTCCCTACAGCCTTCCAGTTCTACTGCTAGCTACAGCGACTGTAACTCCCTACAGCCTTCCAGTTCTACTGCTAGTTACCAAGACTGTAACTCCCTACAGCCTTCCAGTTCTACTGCTAGCTACCAAGACTGTAACTCCCTACAGCCTTCCAGTTCTACTGCTAGCTACAGCGACTGTAACTCCCTACAGCCTTCCAGTTATACTGCTAGCTACAGCGACTGTAACTCCCTACAGCCTTCCAGTTCTACTGCTAGCTACAGCGACTGTAACTCCCTACAGCCTTCCTGTTCTACTGCTAGCTACACCGACTGTAACTCCCTACAGCCTTCCAGTTCTACTGCTAGCTACAGCGACTGTAACTCCCTACAGCCTTCCAGTTCTACTGCTAGCTACAGCGACTGTAACTCCCTACAGCCTTCCAGTTCTACTGCTAGCTACAGCGACTGTAACTCCCTACAGCCTTCCAGTTCTACTGCTAGTTACCAAGACTGTAACTCCCTACAGCCTTCCAGTTCTACTGTTAGCTACAGCGACTGTAACTCCCTACAGCCTTCCTGTTCTACTGCTAGCTACAGCGACTGTAACTCCCTACAGCCTTCCAGTTCTACTGCTAGCTACAGCGACTGTAACTCCCTACAGCCTTCCAGTTCTACTGCTAGCTACAGCGACTGTAACTCCCTACAGCCTTCCAGTTCTACTGCTAGCTACAGCGACTGTAACTCCCTACAGCCTTCCAGTTCTACTGCTAGCTACAGCGACTGTAACTCCCTACAGCCTTCCAGTTCTACTGCTAGCTACAGCGACTGTAACTCCCTACAGCCTTCCAGTTCTACTGCTAGCTACAGCGACTGTAACTCCCTACAGCCTTCCAGTTCTACTGCTAGCTACAGCGACTGTAACTCCCCTACAGCCTTCCTGTTCTACTGCTAGCTACAGCGACTGTAACTCCCTACAGCCTTCCAGTTCTACTGCTAGCTACAGCGACTGTAACTCCCTACAGCCTTCCAGTTCTACTGCTAGCTACAGCGACTGTAACTCCCTACAGCCTTCCAGTTCTACTGCTAGCTACAGCGACTGTAACTCCCTACAGCCTTCCAGTTCTACTGCTAGCTACAGCGACTGTAACTCCCTACAGCCTTCCAGTTCTACTGCTAGCTACAGCGACTGTAACTCCCTACAGCCTTCCAGTTCTACTGCTAGCTACAGCGACTGTAACTCCCTACAGCCTTCCAGTTCTACTGCTAGCTACAGCGACTGTAACTCCCTACAGCCTTCCTGTTCTACTGCTAGCTACAGCGACTGTAACTCCCTACAGCCTTCCAGTTCTACTGCTAGCTACAGCGACTGTAACTCCCTACAGCCTTCCAGTTCTACTGCTAGCTACAGCGACTGTAACTCCCTACAGCCTTCCAGTTCTACTGGTAGCTACAGCGACATTAACTCCCTACAGCCTTCCAGTTCTACTGCTAGCTACAGCGACTGTAACTCCCTACAGCCTTCCAGTTCTACTGCTAGCTACAGCGACTGTAACTCCCTACAGCCTTCCAGTTCTACTGCTAGCTACAGCGACTGTAACTCCCTACAGCCTTCCAGTTCTACTGCTAGCTACAGCGACTGTAACTCCCTACAGCCTTCCAGTTCTACTGCTAGCTACAGCGACTGTAACTCCCTAAGCCTTCCTGGTCTACTGCTAGCTACACCGACTGTAACTCCCTACAGCCTTCCAGTTCTACTGCTAGCTACAGCGACTGTAACTCCCGTACAGCCTTCCAGCTCTACTGCTAGCTACACTGACTGTAACTCCCTACAGCCTTCCAGTTCTACTGCTAGCTACAGCGACTGTAACTCCCTACAGCCTTCCAGTTCTACTGCTAGCTACAGCGACTGTAAACCCTACAGCCTTCCAGTTCTACTGGTAGCTACAGCGATTGTAAACCTTACAGCCTTCCAGTTCTACTGCTAGCTACAGCGACTGTAACTCCCCTACAGCCTTCCTGTTCTACTGCTAGTTACCAAGACTGTAACTCCCTACAGCCTTCCAGTTCTACTGCTAGCTACCAAGACTGTAACTCCCTACAGCCTTCCAGTTACTGCTAGCTACAGCGACTGTAACTCCCTACAGCCTTCCAGTTCTACTGCTAGCTACAGGGACTGTAACTCCCTACAGCCTTCCAGTTCTACTGTTAGCTACAGCGACTGTAACTCCCTACAGCCTTCCAGTTCTACTGCTAGCTACAGCGACTGTAACTCCCTACAGCCTTCCAGTTCTACTGCTAGTTACCAAGACTGTAACTCCCTACAGCCTTCAGTTCTACTGCTAGTTACCAAGACTGTAACTCCCTACAGCCTTCCTGTTCTACTGCTAGTTACCAAGACTGTAACTCCCTACAGCCTTCCTGTTCTACTGCTAGTTACCAAGACTGTAAACCCTACAGCCTTCCAGTTCTACTGCTAGCTACAGCGACTGTAACTCCCTACAGCCTTCCAGTTCTACTGCTAGCTAGAGCGACTGTAACTCCCTACAGCCTTCCAGTTCTACTGCTAGCTACAGCGACTGTAACTCCCTACAGCCTTCCAGTTCTACTGCTAGCTACAGCGACTGTAACTCCCTACAGCCTTCCAGTTCTACTGCTAGCAACAGCGACTGTTACTCCCTACAATCTTCCTGTTCTACTGCTAGTTACCAAGACTGTAACTCCCTACAGCCTTCCAGTTCTACTGCTAGTTACCAAGACTGTAACTCCCTACAGCCTTCCTGTTCTACTGCTAGCTACAGCGACTGTAACTCCCTACAGCCTTCCTGTTCTACTGCTAGTTACCAAGACTGTAACTCCCTACAGCCTTCCTGTTCTACTGCTAGTTACCAAGACTGTAAACCCTACAGCCTTCCAGTTCTACTGCTAGCTACAGCGACTGTAACTCCCTACAGCCTTCCAGTTCTACTGCTAGCTACAGCGACTGTAACTCCCTACAGCCTTCCAGTTCTACTGCTAGCTACAGCGACTGTAACTCCCTACAGCCTTCCAGTTCTACTGCTAGCTACAGCGACTGTAACTCCCTACAGCCTTCCAGTTCTACTGCTAGCTACAGCGACTGTAACTCCCTACAGCCTTCCAGTTCTACTGCTAGCTACAGCGACTGTAACTCCCTACAGCCTTCCTGTTCTACTGCTAGCTACAGCGACTGTAACTCCCTACAGCCTTCCAGTTCTACTGCTAGCTACAGCGACTGTAACTCCCTACAGCCTTCCAGTTCTACTGCTAGCTACAGCGACTGTAACTCCCTACAGCCTTCCAGTTCTACTGCTAGCTACAGCGACTGTAACTCCCTACAGCCTTCCAGTTCTACTGCTAGCTACAGCGACTGTAACTCCCTACAGCCTTCCAGTTCTACTGCTAGCTACAGCGACTGTAACTCCCTACAGCCTTCCAGTTCTACTGCTAGCTACAGCGACTGTAACTCCCTACAGCCTTCCAGTTCTACTGCTAGCTACAGCGACTGTAACTCCCTACAGCCTTCCTGTTCTACTGCTAGCTACAGCGACTGTAACTCCCTACAGCCTTCCAGTTCTACTGCTAGCTACAGCGACTGTAACTCCCTACAGCCTTCCAGTTCTACTGCTAGCTACAGCGACTGTAACTCCCTACAGCCTTCCAGTTCTACTGGTAGCTACAGCGACATTAACTCCCTACAGCCTTCCAGTTCTACTGCTAGCTACAGCGACTGTAACTCCCTACAGCCTTCCAGTTCTACTGCTAGCTACAGCGACTGTAACTCCCTACAGCCTTCCAGTTCTACTGCTAGCTACAGCGACTGTAACTCCCTACAGCCTTCCAGTTCTACTGCTAGCTACAGCGACTGTAACTCCCTACAGCCTTCCAGTTCTACTGCTAGCTACAGCGACTGTAACTCCCTAAGCCTTCCTGGTCTACTGCTAGCTACACCGACTGTAACTCCCTACAGCCTTCCAGTTCTACTGCTAGCTACAGCGACTGTAACTCCGTACAGCCTTCCAGCTCTACTGCTAGCTACACTGACTGTAACTCCCTACAGCCTTCCAGTTCTACTGCTAGCTACAGCGACTGTAACTCCCTACAGCCTTCCAGTTCTACTGCTAGCTACAGCGACTGTAAACCCTACAGCCTTCCAGTTCTACTGGTAGCTACAGCGATTGTAAACCTTACAGCCTTCCAGTTCTACTGCTAGCTACAGCGACTGTAACTCCCTACAGCCTTCCTGTTCTACTGCTAGTTACCAAGACTGTAACTCCCTACAGCCTTCCAGTTCTACTGCTAGCTACCAAGACTGTAACTCCCTACAGCCTTCCAGTTCTACTGCTAGCTACAGCGACTGTAACTCCCTACAGCCTTCCAGTTCTACTGCTAGCTACAGGGACTGTAACTCCCTACAGCCTTCCAGTTCTACTGTTAGCTACAGCGACTGTAACTCCCTACAGCCTTCCAGTTCTACTGCTAGCTACAGCGACTGTAACTCCCTACAGCCTTCCAGTTCTACTGCTAGTTACCAAGACTGTAACTCCCTACAGCCTTCCAGTTCTACTGCTAGTTACCAAGACTGTAACTACCTACAGCCTTCCTGTTCTACTGCTAGTTACCAAGACTGTAACTCCCTACAGCCTTCCTGTTCTACTGCTAGTTACCAAGACTGTAAACCCTACAGCCTTCCAGTTCTACTGCTAGCTACAGCGACTGTAACTCCCTACAGCCTTCCTGTTCTACTGCTAGTTACCAAGACTGTAACTCCCTACAGCCTTCCTGTTCTACTGCTAGTTACCAAGACTGTAAACCCTACAGCCTTCCAGTTCTACTGCTAGCTACAGCAACTGTAACTCCCTACAGCCTTCCAGTTCTACTGCTAGCTAGAGCGACTGTAACTCCCTACAGCCTTCCAGTTCTACTGCTAGCTACAGCGACTGTAACTCCCTACAGCCTTCCAGTTCTACTGCTAGCTACAGCGACTGTAACTCCCTACAGCCTTCCAGTTCTACTGCTAGCAACAGCGACTGTTACTCCCTACAATCTTCCTGTTCTACTGCTAGTTACCAAGACTGTAACTCCCTACAGCCTTCCAGTTCTACTGCTAGTTACCAAGACTGTAACTCCCTACAGCCTTCCTGTTCTACTGCTAGCTACAGCGACTGTAACTCCCTACAGCCTTCCTGTTCTACTGCTAGTTACCAAGACTGTAACTCCCCTACAGCCTTCCTGTTCTACTGCTAGTTACCAAGACTGTAAACCCTACAGCCTTCCAGTTCTACTGCTAGCTACAGCGACTGTAACTCCCTACAGCCTTCCAGTTCTACTGCTAGCTACAGCGACTGTAACTCCCTACAGCCTTCCAGTTCTACTGCTAGCTACAGCGACTGTAACTCCCTACAGCCTTCCAGTTCTACTGCTAGCTACAGCGACTGTAACTCCCTACAGCCTTCCAGTTCTACTGCTAGTTACCAAGACTGTAACTCCCTACAGCCTTCCTGTTCTACTGCTAGCTACAGCGACTGTAACTCCCTACAGCCTTCCAGTTCTACTGCTAGCTACAGCGACTGTAACTCCCTACAGCCTTCCAGTTCTACTGCTAGCTACAGCAACTGTTACTCCCTACAGCCTTCCAGTTCTACTGCTAGCTACAGCGACTGTAACTCCCTACAGCCTTCCAGTTCTACTGCTAGCTACAGTGACTTTAACTCCCTACAGCCTTCCTGTTCTACTGCTAGCTACAGCGACTGTAAACCCTACAGCCTTCCAGTTATACTGCTAGCTACAGCGACTGTAACTCCCTACAGCCTTCCAGTTATACTGCTAGCTACAGCGACTGTAACTCCCTACAGCCTTCCAGTTCTACTGCTAGCTACAGCGACTGTAACTCCCTACAGCCTTCCAGTTCTACTGCTAGCTACAGTGACTGTAACTCCCTACAACCTTCCAGTTCTACTGCTAGTTACCAAGACTGTAACTCCCTACAGCCTTCCAGTTCTACTGCTAGCTACAGCGACTGTAACTCCCTACAGCCTTCCAGTTCTACTGCTAGCTACAGCGACTGTAACTCCCTACAGCCTTCCAGTTCTACTGCTAGCTAGAGAGACTGTAACTCCCTACAGCCTTCCAGTTCTACTGCTTGCTAGAGCGACTGTAACTCCCTACAGCCTTCCTGTTCTACTGCTAGTTACCAAGACTGTAACTCCCTACAGCCTTCCAGTTCTACTGCTAGTTACCAAGACTGTAACTCCCTACAGCCTTCCTGTTCTACTGCTAGCTACAGCGACTGTAACTCCCTACAGCCTTCCAGTTCTACTGCTAGCTACAGCGACTGTAACTCCCTACAGCCTTCCAGTTCTACTGCTAGCTACAGCAACTGTTACTCCCTACAGCCTTCCAGTTCTACTGCTAGCTACAGCGACTGTAACTCCCTACAGCCTTCCAGTTCTACTGCTAGCTACAGCGACTGTAACTCCCTACAGCCTTCCAGTTCTACTGCTAGTTACCAAGACTGTAACTCCCTACAGCCTTCCTGTTCTACTGCTAGCTACAGCGACTGTAACTCCCTACAGCCTTCCAGTTCTACTGCTAGCTACAGCGACTGTAACTCCCTACAGCCTTCCAGTTCTACTGCTAGCTACAGCAACTGTTACTCCCTACAGCCTTCCAGTTCTACTGCTAGCTACAGCGACTGTAACTCCCTACAGCCTTCCTGTTCTACTGCTAGCTACAGCGACTGTAAACCCTACAGCCTTCCAGTTATACTGCTAGCTACAGCGACTGTAACTCCCTACAGCCTTCCAGTTATACTGCTAGCTACAGCGACTGTAACTCCCCTACAGCCTTCCAGTTCTACTGCTAGCTACAGCGACTGTAACTCCCTACAGCCTTCCAGTTCTACTGCTAGTTACCAAGACTGTAACTCCCTACAGCCTTCCAGTTCTACTGCTAGCTACAGCGACTGTAACTCCCTACAGCCTTCCAGTTCTACTGCTAGCTACAGCGACTGTAACTCCCTACAGCCTTCCAGTTCTACTGCTAGCTACAGCGACTGTAACTCCCTACAGCCTTCCAGTTCTACTGCTAGCTACAGCGACTGTAACTCCCTACAGCCTTCCAGTTCTACTGCTAGCTACAGCGACTGTAACTCCCTACAGCCTTCCAGTTCTACTGCTAGTTACCAAGACTGTAACTCCCTACAGCCTTCCTGTTCTACTGCTAGTTACCAAGACTGTAACTCCCTACAGCCTTCCAGTTCTACTGCTAGCTACAGCGACTGTAACTCCCTACAGCCTTCCAGTTCTACTGCTAGTTACCAAGACTGTAACTCCCTACAGCCTTCCAGTTCTACTGCTAGTTACCAAGACTGTAACTCCCTACAGCCTTCCTGTTCTACTGCTAGCTACAGCGACTGTAACTCCCTACAGTCTTCCAGTTCTACTGCTAGCTACAGCGACTGTAACTCCCTACAGCCTTCCAGTTCTACTGCTAGTTACCAAGACTGTAACTCCCTACAGCCTTCCAGTTCTACTGCTAGTTACCAAGACTGTAACTCCCTACAGCCTTCCAGTTCTACTGCTAGTTACCAAGACTGTAACTCCCTACAGCCTTCCTGTTCTACTGCTAGCTACAGCGACTGTAACTCCCTACAGCCTTCCAGTTCTACTGCTAGCTACAGCGACTGTAACTCCCTACAGCCTTCCAGTTCTACTGCTAGCTACAGCGACTGTAACTCCCTACAGCCTTCCAGTTCTACTGCTAGTTACCAAGACTGTAACTCCCTACAGCCTTCCAGTTCTACTGCTAGTTACCAAGACTGTAACTCCCTACAGCCTTCCAGTTCTACTGCTAGTTACCAAGACTGTAACTCCCTACAGCCTTCCTGTTCTACTGCTAGCTACAGCGACTGTAACTCCCTACAGCCTTCCAGTTCTACTGCTAGCTACAGCGACTGTAACTCCCTACAGCCTTCCAGTTCTACTGCTAGCTACAGCGACTGTAACTCCCTACAGCCTTCCAGTTCAAATCAAATCAAATCAAATTGTATTGGTCACATGCGCCGAATACAACAGGTGCAGACATTACAGTGAAATGCTTACTTACAGCCCTTAACCAACAGTGCATTTATTTATAACAAAAAAGTAAGAATAAAACAACAACAAAAAAGTGTTGAGAAAAAAAGAGCAGAAGTAAAATAAAGTGACAGTAGGGAGGCTATATATACAGTAAAATAAAGTGACAGTAGGGAGGCTATATATACAGGGGGGTACCGTTGCATAATCAATGTGCGGGGGCACCGGCTAGTTGAGGTAGTTGAGGTAATATGTACATGTGGGTAGAGTTAAAGTGACTATGCATAAATACTTAACAGAGTAGCAGCAGCGTAAAAAGGATGGGGTGGGGGGGCAGTGCAAATAGTCCGGGTAGCCATGATTAGCTGTTCAGGAGTCTTATGGCTTGGGGGTAGAAGCTGTTGAGAAGTCTTTTGGACCTAGACTTGGCACTCCGGTACCGCTTGCCGTGCGGTAGCAGAGAGAACAGTCTATGACTAGGGTGGCTGGAGTCTTTGACAATTTTGAGGGCCTTCCTCTGACACCGCCTGGTATAGAGGTCCTGGCAGTTCTACTGCTAGCTACAGCAACTGTTACTCCCTACAGCCTTCCAGTTCTACTGCTAGCTACAGCGACTGTAACTCCCTACAGCCTTCCAGTTCTACTGCTAGCTACAGCGACTGTAACTCCCTACAGCCTTCCTGTTCTACTGCTAGCTACAGCGACTGTAAACCCTACAGCCTCCCAGTTCTACTGCTAGCTACAGCGACTGTAACTCCCTACAGCCTTCCAGTTCTACTGCTAGCTACAGCGACTGTAACTCCCTACAGCCTTCCAGTTCTACTGCTAGCTACAGCGACTGTAACTCCCTACAGCCTTCCAGTTCTACTGCTAGCTACAGCGACTGTAACTCCCTACAGCCTTCCAGTTCTACTGCTAGCTAGAGCGACTGTAACTCCCTACAGCCTTCCAGTTCTACTGCTAGTTACCAAGACTGTAACTCCCTACAGCCTTCCAGTTCTACTGCTAGCTACAGCGACTGTAACTCCCTACAGCCTTCCAGTTCTACTGCTAGCTACAGTGACTGTAACTCCCTACAGCCTTCCAGTTCTACTGCTAGTTACCAAGACTGTAACTCCCTACAGCCTTCCAGTTCTACTGCTAGCTACAGCGACTGTAACTCCCTACAGCCTTCCAGTTCTACTGCTAGCTACAGCGACTGTAACTCCCTACAGCCTTCCAGTTCTACTGCTAGCTAGAGCGACTGTAACTCCCTACAGCCTTCCAGTTCTACTGCTAGCTAGAGCGACTGTAACTCCCTACAGCCTTCCAGTTCTACTGCTAGTTACCAAGACTGTAACTCCCTACAGCCTTCCAGTTCTACTGGTAGCTACAGCGACTGTAACTCCCTACAGCCTTCCAGTTCTACTGCTAGCTAGAGCGACTGTAACTCCCTACAGCCTTCCAGTTCTACTGCTAGTTACCAAGACTGTAACTCCCTACAGCCTTCCAGTTCTACTGGTAGCTACAGCGACTGTAACTCCCTACAGCCTTCCAGTTCTACTGCTAGCTACAGCGACTGTAACTCCCTACAGCCTTCCATTTCTACTGCTAGCTACAGCGACTGTAACTCCCTACAGCCTTCCAGTTCTACTGCTAGCTACAGCAACTGTAACTCCCTACAGCCTTCCAGTTCTACTAATAGCTACAGCGACTGTAACTCCCTACAGCCTTCCAGTTCTACTGCTAGCTACAGCGACTGTAACTCCCTACAGCCTTCCAGTTCTACTGCTAGCTACAGCGACTGTAACTCCCTACAGCCTTCCAGTTCTACTGCTAGCTACAGCGACTGTAACTCCCTACAGCCTTCCAGTTCTACTGCTAGCTACAGCGACTGTAAACCCTACAGCCTTCCAGTTCTACTGCTAGCTACAGCGACTGTAACTCCCTACAGCCTTCCAGTTCTACTGGTAGCTACAGCGACTGTAACTCCCTACAGCCTTCCAGTTCTACTGCTAGCTAGAGCGACTGTAACTCCCTACAGCCTTCCAGTTCTACTGCTAGTTTCCAAGACTGTAACTCCCTACAGCCTTCCAGTTCTACTGGTAGCTACAGCGACTGTAACTCCCTACAGCCTTCCAGTTCTACTGCTAGCTACAGCGACTGTAACTCCCTACAGCCTTCCAGTTCTATTGCTAGCTACAGCGACTGTAACTCCCTACAGCCTTCCAGTTCTACTGCTAGCTACAGCGACTGTAACTCCCTACAGCCTTCCAGTTCTACTAATAGCTACAGCGACTGTAACTCCCTACAGCCTTCCAGTTCTACTGCTAGCTACAGCGACTGTAACTCCCTACAGCCTTCCAGTTCTACTGCTAGCTACAGCGACTGTAACTCCCTACAGCCTTCCAGTTCTACTGCTAGCTACAGCGACTGTAACTCCCTACAGCCTTCCAGTTCTACTGCTAGCTACAGCGACTGTAACTCCCTACAGCCTTCCAGTTCTACTGCTAGCTACAGCGACTGTAACTCCCTACAGCCTTCCAGTTCTACTGCTAGCTACAGCGACTGTAACTCCCTACAGCCTTCCAGTTCTACTGCTAGTTACCAAGACTGTAACTCCCTACAGCCTTCCTGTTCTACTGCTAGTTACCAAGACTGTAAACCCTACAGCCTTCCAGTTCTACTGCTAGCTACAGCGACTGTAACTCCCTACAGCCTTCCAGTTCTACTGCTAGTTACCAAGACTGTAACTCCCTACAGCCTTCCTGTTCTACTGCTAGTTACCAAGACTGTAAACCCTACAGCCTTCCAGTTCTACTGCTAGCTACAGCGACTGTAACTCCCTACAGCCTTCCAGTTCTACTGCTAGCTAGAGCGACTGTAACTCCCTACAGCCTTCCAGTTCTACTGCTAGCTACAGCGACTGTAACTCCCTACAGCCTTCCAGTTCTACTGCTAGCTACAGCGACTGTAACTCCCTACAGCCTTCCAGTTCTACTGCTAGCAACAGCGACTGTTACTCCCCTACAGTCTTCCAGTTCTACTGCTAGTTACCAAGACTGTAACTCCCTACAGCCTTCCAGTTCTACTGCTAGTTACCAAGACTGTAACTCCCTACAGCCTTCCTGTTCTACTGCTAGCTACAGCGACTGTAACTCCCTACAGCCTTCCTGTTCTACTGCTAGTTACCAAGACTGTAACTCCCTACAGCCTTCCTGTTCTACTGCTAGTTACCAAGACTGTAAACCCTACAGCCTTCCAGTTCTACTGCTAGCTACAGCGACTGTAACTCCCTACAGCCTTCCAGTTCTACTGCTAGCTACAGCGACTGTAACTCCCTACAGCCTTCCAGTTCTACTGCTAGCTACAGCGACTGTAACTCCCTACAGCCTTCCAGTTCTACTGCTAGCTACAGCGACTGTAACTCCCTACAGCCTTCCAGTTCTACTGCTAGTTACCAAGACTGTAACTCCCTACAGCCTTCCAGTTCTACTGCTAGCTACAGCGACTGTAACTCCCTACAGCCTTCCAGTTCTACTGCTAGCTACAGCGACTGTAACTCCCTACAGCCTTCCAGTTCTACTGCTAGCTACAGCGACTGTAACTCCCTACAGCCTTCCAGTTCTACTGCTAGCTACAGCGACTGTAACTCCCTACAGCCTTCCAGTTCTACTGCTAGCTACAGCGACTTTAACTCCCTACAGCCTTCCTGTTCTACTGCTAGCTACAGCGACTGTAAACCCTACAGCCTTCCAGTTATACTGCTAGCTACAGCGACTGTAACTCCCTACAGCCTTCCAGTTCTACTGCTAGCTACAGCGACTGTAACTCCCTACAGCCTTCCAGTTCTACTGCTAGCTACAGCGACTGTAACTCCCTACAGCCTTCCAGTTCTACTGCTAGCTACAGTGACTGTAACTCCCTACAACCTTCCAGTTCTACTGCTAGTTACCAAGACTGTAACTCCCTACAGCCTTCCAGTTCTACTGCTAGCTACAGCGACTGTAACTCCCTACAGCCTTCCAGTTCTACTGCTAGCTACAGCGACTGTAACTCCCTACAGCCTTCCAGTTCTACTGCTAGCTAGAGAGACTGTAACTCCCTACAGCCTTCCAGTTCTACTGCTTGCTAGAGCGACTGTAACTCCCTACAGCCTTCCTGTTCTACTGCTAGTTACCAAGACTGTAACTCCCTACAGCCTTCCAGTTCTACTGCTAGTTACCAAGACTGTAACTCCCTACAGCCTTCCAGTTCTACTGCTAGCTACAGCGACTGTAACTCCCTACAGCCTTCCAGTTCTACTGCTAGCTACAGCGACTGTAACTCCCTACAGCCTTCCAGTTCTACTGCTAGCTACAGCGACTGTTACTCCCTACAGCCTTCCAGTTCTACTGCTAGCTACAGCGACTGTAACTCCCTACAGCCTTCCAGTTCTACTGCTAGCTACAGCGACTGTAACTCCCTACAGCCTTCCAGTTCTACTGCTAGTTACCAAGACTGTAACTCCCTACAGCCTTCCAGTTCTACTGCTAGCTACAGCGACTGTAACTCCCTACAGCCTTCCAGTTCTACTGCTAGCTACAGCGACTGTAACTCCCTACAGCCTTCCAGTTCTACTGCTAGCTACAGCAACTGTTACTCCCTACAGCCTTCCAGTTCTACTGCTAGCTACAGCGACTGTAACTCCCTACAGCCTTCCAGTTCTACTGCTAGCTACAGCGACTGTAAACCCTACAGCCTTCCAGTTATACTGCTAGCTACAGCGACTGTAACTCCTACAGCCTTCCAGTTATACTGCTAGCTACAGCGACTGTAACTCCCTACAGCCTTCCAGTTCTACTGCTAGCTACAGCGACTGTAACTCCCTACAGCCTTCCAGTTCTACTGCTAGTTACCAAGACTGTAACTCCCTACAGCCTTCCAGTTCTACTGCTAGCTACAGCGACTGTAACTCCCTACAGCCTTCCAGTTCTACTGCTAGCTACAGCGACTGTAACTCCCTACAGCCTTCCAGTTCTACTGCTAGCTACAGCGACTGTAACTCCCTACAGCCTTCCAGTTCTACTGCTAGCTACAGCGACTGTAACTCCCTACAGCCTTCCAGTTCTACTGCTAGCTACAGCGACTGTAACTCCCTACAGCCTTCCAGTTCTACTGCTAGTTACACAAGACTGTAACTCCCTACAGCCTTCCTGTTCTACTGCTAGTTACCAGGACTGTAACTCCCTACAGCCTTCCAGTTCTACTGCTAGCTACAGCGACTGTAACTCCCTACAGCCTTCCAGTTCTACTGCTAGTTACCAAGACTGTAACTCCCTACAGCCTTCCAGTTCTACTGCTAGCTACAGCAAGACTGTAACTCCCTACAGCCTTCCAGTTCTACTGCTAGCTACAGCGACTGTAACTCCCCTACAGCCTTCCAGTTCTACTGCTAGCTACAGCGACTGTAACTCCCTACAGCCTTCCAGTTCTACTGCTAGTTACCAAGACTGTAACTCCCTACAGCCTTCCAGTTCTACTGCTAGCTACCAAGACTGTAACTCCCTACAGCCTTCCAGTTCTACTGCTAGTTACGCAAGACTGTAACTCCCTACAGCCTTCCAGTTCTACTGCTAGCTACAGCGACTGTAACTCCCTACAGCCTTCCAGTTCTACTGCTAGCTACAGCGACTGTAACTCCCTACAGCCTTCCAGTTCTACTGCTAGCTACAGCGACTGTAACTCCCTACAGCCTTCCAGTTCTACTGCTAGTTACCAAGACTGTAACTCCCTACAGCCTTCCAGTTCTACTGCTAGTTACCAAGACTGTAACTCCCTACAGCCTTCCAGTTCTACTGCTAGCTACCAAGACTGTAACTCCCTACAGCCTTCCTGTTCTACTGCTAGCTACAGCGACTGTAACTCCCCTACAGCCTTCCAGTTCTACTGCTAGCTACAGCGACTGTAACTCCCTACAGCCTTCCAGTTCTACTGCTAGCTACAGCGACTGTAACTCCCTACAGCCTTCCAGTTCAAATCAAATCAAATCAAATTGTATTGGTCACATGCGCCGAATACAACAGGTGCAGACATTACAGTGAAATGCTTACTTACAGCCCTTAACCAACAGTGCATTTATTTATAACAAAAAGTAAGAATAAAACAACAACAAAAAGTGTTGAGAAAAAAGAGCAGAAGTAAAATAAAGTGACAGTAGGGGAGGCTATATATACAGTAAAATAAAGTGACAGTAGGGAGGCTATATATACAGGGGGGTACCGTTGCATAATCAATGTGCGGGGCACCAGCTAGTTGAGGTAGTTGAGGTAATATGTACATGTGGGTAGAGTTAAAGTGACTATGCATAAATACTTAACAGAGTAGCAGCAGCGTAAAAGGATGGGGTGGGGGGGCAGTGCAAATAGTCCGGGTAGCCATGATTAGCTGTTCAGGAGTCTTATGGCTTGGGGGTAGAAGCTGTTGAGAAGTCTTTTGGACCTAGACTTGGCACTCCGGTACCGCTAGCCGTGCGGTAGCAGATAGAACAGTCTATGACTAGGGTGGCTGGAGTCTTTGACAATTTTGAGGGCCTTCCTCTGACACCGCCTGGTATAGAGGTCCTGGCAGTTCTACTGCTAGCTACAGCAACTGTTACTCCCTACAGCCTTCCAGTTCTACTGCTAGCTACAGCGACTGTAACTCCCTACAGCCTTCCAGTTCTACTGCTAGCTACAGCGACTGTAACTCCCTACAGCCTTCCAGTTCTACTGCTAGCTACAGCGACTGTAAACCCTACAGCCTTCCAGTTCTACTGCTAGCTACAGCGACTGTAACTCCCTACAGCCTTCCAGTTCTACTGCTAGCTACAGCGACTGTAACTCCCTACAGCCTTCCAGTTCTACTGCTAGCTACAGCGACTGTAACTCCCCTACAGCCTTCCAGTTCTACTGCTAGCTACAGCGACTGTAACTCCCTACAGCCTTCCAGTTCTACTGCTAGCTAGAGCGACTGTAACTCCCTACAGCCTTCCAGTTCTACTGCTAGTTACCAAGACTGTAACTCCCTACAGCCTTCCAGTTCTACTGGTAGCTACAGCGACTGTAACTCCCTACAGCCTTCCAGTTCTACTGCTAGCTACAGCGACTGTAACTCCCTACAGCCTTCCAGTTCTACTGCTAGTTACCAAGACTGTAACTCCCTACAGCCTTCCAGTTCTACTGCTAGCTACAGCGACTGTAACTCCCTACAGCCTTCCAGTTCTACTGCTAGCTACAGCGACTGTAACTCCCTACAGCCTTCCAGTTCTACTGCTAGCTAGAGCGACTGTAACTCCCTACAGCCTTCCAGTTCTACTGCTAGCTAGAGCGACTGTAACTCCCTACAGCCTTCCAGTTCTACTGCTAGTTACCAAGACTGTAACTCCCTACAGCCTTCCAGTTCTACTGGTAGCTACAGCGACTGTAACTCCCTACAGCCTTCCAGTTCTACTGCTAGCTAGAGCGACTGTAACTCCCTACAGCCTTCCAGTTCTACTGCTAGTTACCAAGACTGTAACTCCCTACAGCCTTCCAGTTCTACTGGTAGCTACAGCGACTGTAACTCCCTACAGCCTTCCAGTTCTACTGCTAGCTACAGCGACTGTAACTCCCTACAGCCTTCCATTTCTACTGCTAGCTACAGCGACTGTAACTCCCTACAGCCTTCCAGTTCTACTGCTAGCTACAGCGACTGTAACTCCCTACAGCCTTCCAGTTCTACTGCTAGCTACAGCGACTGTTACTCCCTACAGTCTTCCAGTTCTACTGCTAGTTACGCAAGGACTGTAACTCCCTACAGCCTTCCAGTTCTACTGCTAGCTACCAAGACTGTAACTCCCTACAGCCTTCCAGTTCTACTGCTAGCTACAGCGACTGTAACTCCCTACAGCCTTCCTGTTCTACTGCTAGTTACCAAGACTGTAACTCCCTACAGCCTTCCTGTTCTACTGCTAGTTACCAAGACTGTAACACCCTACAGCCTTCCAGTTCTACTGCTAGCTACAGCGACTGTAACTCCCTACAGCCTTCCAGTTCTACTGCTAGCTACAGCGACTGTAACTCCCTACAGCCTTCCAGTTCTACTGCTAGCTACAGCGACTGTAACTCCCTACAGCCTTCCAGTTCTACTGCTAGCTACAGCGACTGTAACTCCCTACAGCCTTCCAGTTCTACTGCTAGTTACCAAGACTGTAACTCCCTACAGCCTTCCAGTTCTACTGCTAGCTACAGCGACTGTAACTCCCTACAGCCTTCCAGTTCTACTGCTAGCTACAGCGACTGTAACTCCCTACAGCCTTCCAGTTCTACTGCTAGCTACAGCGACTGTTACTCCCTACAGCCTTCCAGTTCTACTGCTAGCTACAGCGACTGTAACTCCCTACAGCCTTCCAGTTCTACTGCTAGCTACAGTGACTGTAACTCCCTACAGCCTTCCAGTTCTACTGCTAGCTACAGCGACTGTAAACCCTACAGCCTTCCAGTTCTACTGCTAGCTACAGCGACTGTAACTCCCTACAGCCTTCCAGTTATACTGCTAGCTACAGCGACTGTAACTCCCTACAGCCTTCCAGTTCTACTGCTAGCTACAGCGACTGTAACTCCCTACAGCCTTCCAGTTCTACTGCTAGCTACAGCGACTGTAACTCCCTACAGCCTTCCAGTTCTACTGCTAGTTACCAAGACTGTAACTCCCTACAGCCTTCCAGTTCTACTGCTAGCTACAGCGACTGTAACTCCCTACAGCCTTCCAGTTCTACTGCTAGCTACAGCGACTGTAACTCCCTACAGCCTTCCAGTTCTACTGCTAGCTACAGAGACTGTAACTCCCTACAGCCTTCCAGTTCTACTGCTAGCTAGAGCGACTGTAACTCCCTACAGCCTTCCTGTTCTACTGCTAGTTACCAAGACTGTAACTCCCTACAGCCTTCCAGTTCTACTGCTAGTTACCAAGACTGTAACTCCCTACAGCCTTCCTGTTCTACTGCTAGCTACAGCGACTGTAACTCCCTACAGCCTTCCAGTTCTACTGCTAGCTACAGCGACTGTAACTCCCTACAGCCTTCCAGTTCTACTGCTAGCTACAGCGACTGTAACTCCCTACAGCCTTCCAGTTCTACTGCTAGCTACAGCGACTGTAACTCCCTACAGCCTTCCAGTTCTACTGCTAGCTACAGCGACTGTAACTCCCTACAGCCTTCCAGTTCTACTGCTAGTTACCAAGACTGTAACTCCCTACAGCCTTCCAGTTCTACTGCTAGCTACAGCGACTGTAACTCCCTACAGCCTTCCAGTTCTACTGCTAGCTACAGCGACTGTAACTCCCTACAGCCTTCCAGTTCTACTGCTAGCTACAGCGACTGTTACTCCCTACAGCCTTCCAGTTCTACTGCTAGCTACAGCGACTGTAACTCCCTACAGCCTTCCAGTTCTACTGCTAGCTACAGCGACTGTAAACCCTACAGCCTTCCAGTTATACTGCTAGCTACAGCGACTGTAACTCCCTACAGCCTTCCAGTTATACTGCTAGCTACAGCGACTGTAACTCCCTACAGCCTTCCAGTTCTACTGCTAGCTAGAGCGACTGTAACTCCCTACAGCCTTCCAGTTCTACTGCTAGTTACCAAGACTGTAACTCCCTACAGCCTTCCAGTTCTACTGCTAGCTACAGCGACTGTAACTCCCTACAGCCTTCCAGTTCTACTGCTAGCTACAGCGACTGTAACTCCCTACAGCCTTCCAGTTCTACTGCTAGCTACAGCGACTGTAACTCCCTACAGCCTTCCAGTTCTACTGCTAGCTACAGCGACTGTAACTCCCTACAGCCTTCCAGTTCTACTGCTAGCTACAGCGACTGTAACTCCCTACAGCCTTCCAGTTCTACTGCTAGTTACCAAGACTGTAACTCCCTACAGCCTTCCTGTTCTACTGCTAGTTACCAAGACTGTAACTCCCTACAGCCTTCCAGTTCTACTGCTAGCTACAGCGACTGTAACTCCCTACAGCCTTCCAGTTCTACTGCTAGTTACAGCAAGACTGTAACTCCCTACAGCCTTCCAGTTCTACTGCTAGTTACCAAGACTGTAACTCCCTACAGCCTTCCAGTTCTACTGCTAGCTACAGCGACTGTAACTCCCTACAGCCTTCCAGTTCTACTGCTAGCTACAGCGACTGTAACTCCCTACAGCCTTCCAGTTCTACTGCTAGTTACAGCAAGACTGTAACTCCCTACAGCCTTCCAGTTCTACTGCTAGTTACACAAGACTGTAACTCCCTACAGCCTTCCAGTTCTACTGCTAGTTACGCAAGACTGTAACTCCCTACAGCCTTCCAGTTCTACTGCTAGCTACAGCGACTGTAACTCCCTACAGCCTTCCAGTTCTACTGCTAGCTACAGCGACTGTAACTCCCTACAGCCTTCCAGTTCTACTGCTAGCTACAGCGACTGTAACTCCCTACAGCCTTCCAGTTCTACTGCTAGTTACCAAGACTGTAACTCCCTACAGCCTTCCAGTTCTACTGCTAGTTACCAAGACTGTAACTCCCTACAGCCTTCCAGTTCTACTGCTAGTTACCAAGACTGTAACTCCCTACAGCCTTCCAGTTCTACTGCTAGCTACAGCGACTGTAACTCCCTACAGCCTTCCAGTTCTACTGCTAGCTACAGCGACTGTAACTCCCTACAGCCTTCCAGTTCTACTGCTAGCTACAGCGACTGTAACTCCCTACAGCCTTCCAGTTCAAATCAAATCCAAATCAAATTGTATTGGTCACATGCGCCGAATACAACAGGTGCAGACATTACAGTGAAATGCTTACTTACAGCCCTTAACCAACAGTGCATTTATTTATAACAAAAAGTAAGAATAAAACAACAACAAAAAAGTGTTGAGAAAAAAGAGCAGAAGTAAAATAAAGTGACAGTAGGGAGGCTATATATACAGTAAAATAAAGTGACAGTAGGGGAGGCTATATATACAGGGGGGTACCGTTGCATAATCAATGTGCGGGGGCACCGGCTAGTTGAGGTAGTTGAGGTAATATGTACATGTGGGTAGAGTTAAAGTGACTATGCATAAATACTTAACAGAGTAGCAGCAGCGTAAAAAGGATGGGGTGGGGGGGGCAGTGCAAATAGTCCGGGTAGCCATGATTAGCTGTTCAGGAGTCTTATGGCTTGGGGGTAGAAGCTGTTGAGAAGTCTTTTGGACCTAGACTTGGCACTCCGGTACCGCTTGCCGTGCGGTAGCAGAGAGAACAGTCTATGACTAGGGTGGCTGGAGTCTTTGACAATTTTGAGGGCCTTCCTCTGACACCGCCTGGTATAGAGGTCCTGGCAGTTCTACTGCTAGCTACAGCAACTGTAACTCCCTACAGCCTTCCAGTTCTACTGCTAGCTACAGCGACTGTAACTCCCTACAGCCTTCCAGTTCTACTGCTAGCTACAGCGACTGTAACTCCCTACAGCCTTCCAGTTCTACTGCTAGCTACAGCGACTGTAAATCCCTACAGCCTCCCAGTTCTACTGCTAGCTACAGCGACTGTAACTCCCTACAGCCTTCCAGTTCTACTGCTAGCTACAGCGACTGTAACTCCCTACAGCCTTCCAGTTCTACTGCTAGCTACAGCGACTGTAACTCCCTACAGCCTTCCAGTTCTACTGCTAGCTACAGCGACTGTAACTCCCTACAGCCTTCCAGTTCTACTGCTAGCTACAGCGACTGTAACTCCCTACAGCCTTCCAGTTCTACTGCTAGTTACACAAGACTGTAACTCCCTACAGCCTTCCAGTTCTACTGCTAGCTACAGCGACTGTAACTCCCTACAGCCTTCCAGTTCTACTGCTAGCTACAGCGACTGTAACTCCCTACAGCCTTCCAGTTCTACTGCTAGTTACCAAGACTGTAACTCCCTACAGCCTTCCAGTTCTACTGCTAGCTACAGCGACTGTAACTCCCTACAGCCTTCCAGTTCTACTGCTAGCTACAGCGACTGTAACTCCCTACAGCCTTCCAGTTCTACTGCTAGCTAGAGCGACTGTAACTCCCTACAGCCTTCCAGTTCTACTGCTAGCTAGAGCGACTGTAACTCCCTACAGCCTTCCAGTTCTACTGCTAGTTACCAAGACTGTAACTCCCTACAGCCTTCCAGTTCTACTGGTAGCTACAGCGACTGTAACTCCCTACAGCCTTCCAGTTCTACTGCTAGCTAGAGCGACTGTAACTCCCTACAGCCTTCCAGTTCTACTGCTAGTTACCAAGACTGTAACTCCCTACAGCCTTCCAGTTCTACTGGTAGCTACAGCGACTGTAACTCCCTACAGCCTTCCAGTTCTACTGCTAGCTACAGCGACTGTAACTCCCTACAGCCTTCCAGTTCTACTGCTAGCTACAGCGACTGTAACTCCCTACAGCCTTCCAGTTCTACTGCTAGCTACAGCGACTGTAACTCCCTACAGCCTTCCAGTTCTACTAATAGCTACAGCGACTGTAACTCCCTACAGCCTTCCAGTTCTACTGCTAGCTACAGCGACTGTAACTCCCTACAGCCTTCCAGTTCTACTGCTAGCTACAGCGACTGTAACTCCCTACAGCCTTCCAGTTCTACTGCTAGCTACAGCGACTGTAACTCCCTACAGCCTTCCAGTTCTACTGCTAGCTACAGCGACTGTAAACCCTACAGCCTTCCAGTTCTACTGCTAGCTACAGCGACTGTAACTCCCTACAGCCTTCCAGTTCTACTGGTAGCTACAGCGACTGTAACTCCCTACAGCCTTCCAGTTCTACTGCTAGCTAGAGCGACTGTAACTCCCTACAGCCTTCCAGTTCTACTGCTAGTTACCAAGACTGTAACTCCCTACAGCCTTCCAGTTCTACTGGTAGCTACAGCGACTGTAACTCCCTACAGCCTTCCAGTTCTACTGCTAGCTACAGCGACTGTAACTCCCTACAGCCTTCCAGTTCTATTGCTAGCTACAGCGACTGTAACTCCCTACAGCCTTCCAGTTCTACTGCTAGCTACAGCGACTGTAACTCCCTACAGCCTTCCAGTTCTACTGATAGCTACAGCGACTGTAACTCCCTACAGCCTTCCAGTTCTACTGCTAGCTACAGCGACTGTAACTCCCTACAGCCTTCCAGTTCTACTGCTAGCTACAGCGACTGTAACTCCCTACAGCCTTCCAGTTCTACTGCTAGCTACAGCGACTGTAACTCCCTACAGCCTTCCAGTTCTACTGCTAGCTACAGCGACTGTAACTCCCTACAGCCTTCCAGTTCTACTGCTAGCTACAGCGACTGTAACTCCCTACAGCCTTCCAGTTCTACTGCTAGCTACAGCGACTGTAACTCCCTACAGCCTTCCAGTTCTACTGCTAGCTACCAAGACTGTAACTCCCTACAGCCTTCCAGTTCTACTGCTAGCTACCAAGACTGTAACTCCCTACAGCCTTCCAGTTCTACTGCTAGTTACCAAGACTGTAACTCCCTACAGCCTTCCAGTTCTACTGCTAGCTACAGCGACTGTAACTCCCTACAGCCTTCCAGTTCTACTGCTAGCTACAGCGACTGTAACTCCCTACAGCCTTCCAGTTCTACTGCTAGCTACAGCGACTGTAACTCCCTACAGCCTTCCAGTTCTACTGCTAGCTACAGCGACTGTAAATCCCTACAGCCTTCCAGTTCTACTGCTAGCTACAGCGACTGTAAACCCTACAGCCTTCCTGTTCTACTGCTAGCTACAGCGACTGTAACTCCCTACAGCCTTCCAGTTCTACTGCTAGCTACAGCGACTGTAACTCCCTACAGCCTTCCAGTTCTACTGCTAGCTACAGCGACTGTAACTCCCTACAGCCTTCCAGTTCTACTGCTAGCTACAGCAACTGTTACTCCCTACAGCCTTCCAGTTCTACTGCTAGCTACAGCGACTGTTACTCCCTACAATCTTCCTGTTCTACTGCTAGTTACCAAGACTGTAACTCCCTACATCCTTCCTGTTCTACTGCTAGTTACCAAGACTGTAAACCCTACAGCCTTCCAGTACTACTGCTAGCTACAGCGACTGTAACTCCCTACAGCCTTCCAGTTCTACTGCTAGCTACAGCAACTGTAACTCCCTACAGCCTTCCAGTTCTACTGGTAGCTACAGCGACTGTAACTCCCTACAGCCTTCCAGTTCTACTGCTAGCTAGAGCGACTGTAACTCCCTACAGCCTTCCAGTTCTACTGCTAGTTACCAAGACTGTAACTCCCTACAGCCTTCCAGTTCTACTGGTAGCTACAGCGACTGTAACTCCCTACAGCCTTCCAGTTCTACTGCTAGCTAGAGCGACTGTAACTCCCTACAGCCTTCCAGTTCTACTGCTAGCTACAGCGACTGTAACTCCCTACAGCCTTCCAGTTCTACTGCTAGCTACAGCGACTGTAACTCCCTACAGCCTTCCAGTTCTACTAATAGCTACAGCGACTGTAACTCCCTACAGCCTTCCAGTTCTACTGCTAGCTACAGCGACTGTAACTCCCTACAGCCTTCCAGTTCTACTGCTAGCTACAGCGACTGTAACTCCCTACAGCCTTCCAGTTCTACTGCTAGCTACAGCGACTGTAACTCCCTACAGCCTTCCAGTTCTACTGCTAGCTACAGCGACTGTAAACCCTACAGCCTTCCAGTTCTACTGCTAGCTACAGCGACTGTAACTCCCCTACAGCCTTCCAGTTCTACTGGTAGCTACAGCGACTGTAACTCCCTACAGCCTTCCAGTTCTACTGCTAGCTAGAGCGACTGTAACTCCCTACAGCCTTCCAGTTCTACTGCTAGTTACCAAGACTGTAACTCCCTACAGCCTTCCAGTTCTACTGGTAGCTACAGCGACTGTAACTCCCTACAGCCTTCCAGTTCTACTGCTAGCTACAGCGACTGTAACTCCCTACAGCCTTCCAGTTCTATTGCTAGCTACAGCGACTGTAACTCCCTACAGCCTTCCAGTTCTACTGCTAGCTACAGCGACTGTAACTCCCTACAGCCTTCCAGTTCTACTGCTAGCTACAGCGACTGTAACTCCCTACAGCCTTCCAGTTCTACTGCTAGCTACAGCGACTGTAACTCCCTACAGCCTTCCAGTTCTACTGCTAGCTACAGCGACTGTAACTCCCTACAGCCTTCCAGTTCTACTGCTAGCTACAGCGACTGTAACTCCCTACAGCCTTCCAGTTCTACTGCTAGCTACAGCGACTGTAACTCCCTACAGCCTTCCAGTTCTACTGCTAGCTACAGCGACTGTAACTCCCTACAGCCTTCCAGTTCTACTGCTAGCTACAGCGACTGTAACTCCCTACAGCCTTCCAGTTCTACTGCTAGTTACCAAGACTGTAACTCCCTACAGCCTTCCTGTTCTACTGCTAGTTACCAAGACTGTAACTCCCTACAGCCTTCCAGTTCTACTGCTAGTTACCAAGACTGTAACTCCCTACAGCCTTCCAGTTCTACTGCTAGCTACAGCGACTGTAACTCCCTACAGCCTTCCAGTTCTACTGCTAGCTACAGCGACTGTAACTCCCTACAGCCTTCCAGTTCTACTGCTAGCTACAGCGACTGTAACTCCCTACAGCCTTCCAGTTCTACTGCTAGCTACAGCGACTGTAAATCCCTACAGCCTTCCAGTTCTACTGCTAGCTACAGCGACTGTAAACCCTACAGCCTTCCAGTTCTACTGCTAGCTACAGCGACTGTAACTCCCTACAGCCTTCCAGTTCTACTGCTAGCTACAGCGACTGTAACTCCCTACAGCCTTCCAGTTCTACTGCTAGCTACAGCGACTGTAACTCCCTACAGCCTTCCAGTTCTACTGCTAGCTACAGCAACTGTTACTCCCTACAGCCTTCCAGTTCTACTGCTAGCTACAGCGACTGTTACTCCCTACAATCTTCCTGTTCTACTGCTAGTTACCAAGACTGTAACTCCCTACATCCTTCCTGTTCTACTGCTAGTTACCAAGACTGTAAACCCTACAGCCTTCCAGTACTACTGCTAGCTACAGCGACTGTAACTCCCTACAGCCTTCCAGTTCTACTGCTAGCTACAGCAACTGTAACTCCCTACAGCCTTCCAGTTCTACTGCTAGTTACCAAGACTGTAACTCCCTACAGCCTTCCAGTTCTACTGCTAGCTACAGCGACTGTAACTCCCTACAGCCTTCCAGTTCTACTGCTAGCTACAGCGACTGTAACTCCCTACAGCCTTCCAGTTCTACTGTTAGCTACAGCGACTGTAACTCCCTACAGCCTTCCAGGTCTACTGCTAGCTACAGCGACTGTAACTCCCTACAGCCTTCCAGTTCTACTGCTAGCTACAGCGACTGTAACTCCCTACAGCCTTCCAGTTCTACTGCTAGCTACCAAGACTGTAACTCCCTACAGCCTTCCAGTTCTACTGCTAGCTACAGCGACTGTAACTCCCTACAGCCTTCCAGTTCTACTGCTAGCTACAGCGACTGTAACTCCCTACAGCCTTCCAGTTCTACTGCTAGCTACAGCGACTGTAACTCCCTACAGCCTTCCAGTTCTACTGCTAGCTAGAGCGACTGTAACTCCCTACAGCCTTCCAGTTCTACTGCTAGTTACCAAGACTGTAACTCCCTACAGCCTTCCAGTTCTACTGGTAGCTACAGCGACTGTAACTCCCTACAGCCTTCCAGTTCTACTGCTAGCTACAGCGACTGTAACTCCCTACAGCCTTCCAGTTCTACTGCTAGTTACCAAGACTGTAACTCCCTACAGCCTTCCAGTTCTACTGCTAGCTACAGCGACTGTAACTCCCTACAGCCTTCCAGTTCTACTGCTAGCTACAGCGACTGTAACTCCCTACAGCCTTCCAGTTCTACTGCTAGCTAGAGCGACTGTAACTCCCTACAGCCTTCCAGTTCTACTGCTAGCTAGAGCGACTGTAACTCCCTACAGCCTTCCAGTTCTACTGCTAGCTACCAAGACTGTAACTCCCTACAGCCTTCCAGTTCTACTGGTAGCTACAGCGACTGTAACTCCCTACAGCCTTCCAGTTCTACTGCTAGCTAGAGCGACTGTAACTCCCTACAGCCTTCCAGTTCTACTGCTAGTTACCAAGACTGTAACTCCCTACAGCCTTCCAGTTCTACTGGTAGCTACAGCGACTGTAACTCCCTACAGCCTTCCAGTTCTACTGCTAGCTACAGCGACTGTAACTCCCTACAGCCTTCCAGTTCTACTGCTAGCTACAGCGACTGTAACTCCCTACAGCCTTCCAGTTCTACTGCTAGCTACAGCGACTGTAACTCCCTACAGCCTTCCAGTTCTACTGCTAGCTACAGCGACTGTAACTCCCTACAGCCTTCCAGTTCTACTGCTAGCTACAGCGACTGTAACTCCCTACAGCCTTCCAGTTCTACTGCTAGCTACAGCGACTGTAACTCCCTACAGCCTTCCAGTTCTACTGCTAGCTACAGCGACTGTAACTCCCTACAGTCTTCCAGTTCTACTGCTAGTTACGCAAGACTGTAACTCCCTACAGCCTTCCAGTTCTACTGCTAGCTACCAAGACTGTAAACCCTACAGCCTTCCAGTTCTACTGCTAGCTACAGCGACTGTAACTCCCTACAGCCTTCCAGTTCTACTGCTAGCTACAGCAACTGTAACTCCCTACAGCCTTCCAGTTCTACTGCTAGTTACCAAGACTGTAACTCCCTACAGCCTTCCAGTTCTACTGCTAGCTACAGCGACTGTAACTCCCTACAGCCTTCCAGTTCTACTGCTAGCTACAGCGACTGTAACTCCCTACAGCCTTCCAGTTCTACTGTTAGCTACAGCGACTGTAACTCCCTACAGCCTTCCAGGTCTACTGCTAGCTACAGCGACTGTAACTCCCTACAGCCTTCCAGTTCTACTGCTAGCTACAGTGACTGTAACTCCCTACAGCCTTCCAGTTCTACTGCTAGTTACCAAGACTGTAACTCCCTACAGCCTTCCAGTTCTACTGCTAGCTACAGCGACTGTAACTCCCTACAGCCTTCCAGTTCTACTGCTAGCTACAGCGACTGTAACTCCCTACAGCCTTCCAGTTCTACTGCTAGCTACAGCGACTGTAACTCCCTACAGCCTTCCAGTTCTACTGCTAGCTACAGCGACTGTAACTCCCTACAGCCTTCCAGTTCTACTGCTAGCTACCAAGACTGTAACTCCCTACAGCCTTCCAGTTCTACTGGTAGCTACAGCGACTGTAACTCCCTACAGCCTTCCAGTTCTACTGCTAGCTACAGCGACTGTAACTCCCTACAGCCTTCCAGTTCTACTGCTAGTTACCAAGACTGTAACTCCCTACAGCCTTCCAGTTCTACTGCTAGCTACAGCGACTGTAACTCCCTACAGCCTTCCAGTTCTACTGCTAGCTACAGCGACTGTAACTCCCTACAGCCTTCCAGTTCTACTGCTAGCTAGAGCGACTGTAACTCCCTACAGCCTTCCAGTTCTACTGCTAGCTAGAGCGACTGTAACTCCCTACAGCCTTCCAGTTCTACTGCTAGTTACCAAGACTGTAACTCCCTACAGCCTTCCAGTTCTACTGGTAGCTACAGCGACTGTAACTCCCTACAGCCTTCCAGTTCTACTGCTAGCTAGAGCGACTGTAACTCCCTACAGCCTTCCAGTTCTACTGCTAGTTACCAAGACTGTAACTCCCTACAGCCTTCCAGTTCTACTGGTAGCTACAGCGACTGTAACTCCCTACAGCCTTCCAGTTCTACTGCTAGCTACAGCGACTGTAACTCCCTACAGCCTTCCAGTTCTACTGCTAGCTACAGCGACTGTAACTCCCTACAGCCTTCCAGTTCTACTGCTAGCTACAGCGACTGTAACTCCCTACAGCCTTCCAGTTCTACTGATAGCTACAGCGACTGTAACTCCCTACAGCCTTCCAGTTCTACTGCTAGCTACAGCGACTGTAACTCCCTACAGCCTTCCAGTTCTACTGCTAGCTACAGCGACTGTAACTCCCTACAGCCTTCCAGTTCTACTGCTAGCTACAGCGACTGTAACTCCCTACAGCCTTCCAGTTCTACTGCTAGCTACAGCGACTGTAAACCCTACAGCCTTCCAGTTCTACTGCTAGCTACAGCGACTGTAACTCCCTACAGCCTTCCAGTTCTACTGGTAGCTACAGCGACTGTAACTCCCTACAGCCTTCCAGTTCTACTGCTAGCTACAGCGACTGTAACTCCCTACAGCCTTCCAGTTCTACTGCTAGTTACCAAGACTGTAACTCCCTACAGCCTTCCAGTTCTACTGGTAGCTACAGCGACTGTAACTCCCTACAGCCTTCCAGTTCTACTGCTAGCTACAGCGACTGTAACTCCCTACAGCCTTCCAGTTCTACTGCTAGTTACCAAGACTGTAACTCCCTACAGCCTTCCAGTTCTACTGCTAGCTACAGCGACTGTAACTCCCTACAGCCTTCCAGTTCTACTGCTAGCTACAGCGACTGTAACTCCCTACAGCCTTCCAGTTCTACTGCTAGCTAGAGCGACTGTAACTCCCTACAGCCTTCCAGTTCTACTGCTAGCTAGAGCGACTGTAACTCCCTACAGCCTTCCAGTTCTACTGCTAGTTACCGACTGTAACTCCCTACAGCCTTCCAGTTCTACTGGTAGCTACAGCGACTGTAACTCCCTACAGCCTTCCAGTTCTACTGCTAGCTACAGCGACTGTAACTCCCTACAGCCTTCCAGTTCTACTGCTAGCTACAGCGACTGTAACTCCCTACAGCCTTCCAGGTCTACTGCTAGCTACAGCGACTGTAACTCCCTACAGCCTTCCAGTTCTACTGCTAGCTACAGTGACTGTAACTCCCTACAGCCTTCCAGTTCTACTGCTAGTTACCAAGACTGTAACTCCCTACAGCCTTCCAGTTCTACTGCTAGCTACAGCGACTGTAACTCCCTACAGCCTTCCAGTTCTACTGCTAGCTACAGCGACTGTAACTCCCTACAGCCTTCCAGTTCTACTGCTAGCTAGAGCGACTGTAACTCCCTACAGCCTTCCAGTTCTACTGCTAGCTAGAGCGACTGTAACTCCCTACAGCCTTCCAGTTCTACTGCTAGCTACCAAGACTGTAACTCCCTACAGCCTTCCAGTTCTACTGGTAGCTACAGCGACTGTAACTCCCTACAGCCTTCCAGTTCTACTGCTAGCTAGAGCGACTGTAACTCCCTACAGCCTTCCAGTTCTACTGCTAGTTACCAAGACTGTAACTCCCTACAGCCTTCCAGTTCTACTGGTAGCTACAGCGACTGTAACTCCCTACAGCCTTCCAGTTCTACTGCTAGCTACAGCGACTGTAACTCCCTACAGCCTTCCAGTTCTACTGCTAGCTACAGCGACTGTAACTCCCTACAGCCTTCCAGTTCTACTGCTAGCTACAGCGACTGTAACTCCCTACAGCCTTCCAGTTCTACTGATAGCTACAGCGACTGTAACTCCCTACAGCCTTCCAGTTCTACTGCTAGCTACAGCGACTGTAACTCCCTACAGCCTTCCAGTTCTACTGCTAGCTACAGCGACTGTAACTCCCTACAGCCTTCCAGTTCTACTGCTAGCTACAGCGACTGTAACTCCCTACAGCCTTCCAGTTCTACTGCTAGCTACAGCGACTGTAAACCCTACAGCCTTCCAGTTCTACTGCTAGCTACAGCGACTGTAACTCCCTACAGCCTTCCAGTTCTACTGGTAGCTACAGCGACTGTAACTCCCTACAGCCTTCCAGTTCTACTGCTAGCTAGAGCGACTGTAACTCCCTACAGCCTTCCAGTTCTACTGCTAGCTACCAAGACTGTAACTCCCTACAGCCTTCCAGTTCTACTGGTAGCTACAGCGACTGTAACTCCCTACAGCCTTCCAGTTCTACTGCTAGCTACAGCGACTGTAACTCCCTACAGCCTTCCAGTTCTACTGCTAGTTACCAAGACTGTAACTCCCTACAGCCTTCCAGTTCTACTGCTAGCTACAGCGACTGTAACTCCCTACAGCCTTCCAGTTCTACTGCTAGCTACAGCGACTGTAACTCCCTACAGCCTTCCAGTTCTACTGCTAGCTACAGCGACTGTAACTCCCTACAGCCTTCCAGTTCTACTGCTAGCTACAGCGACTGTAACTCCCTACAGCCTTCCAGTTCTACTGCTAGCTACAGCGACTGTAACTCCCTACAGCCTTCCAGTTCTACTGCTAGCTACAGCGACTGTAACTCCCTACAGCCTTCCAGTTCTACTGCTAGCTACAGCGACTGTAACTCCCTACAGCCTTCCAGTTCTACTGCTAGCTACAGCGACTGTAACTCCCTACAGCCTTCCAGTTCTACTGCTAGCTACAGCGACTGTAACTCCCTACAGCCTTCCAGTTCTACTGCTAGCTACAGCGACTGTAACTCCCTACAGCCTTCCAGTTCTACTGCTAGCTACAGCGACTGTAACTCCCTACAGCCTTCCAGTTCTACTGCTAGCTACCAAGACTGTAACTCCCTACAGCCTTCCTGTTCTACTGCTAGTTACCAAGACTGTAACTCCCTACAGCCTTCCAGTTCTACTGCTAGCTACCAAGACTGTAACTCCCTACAGCCTTCCAGTTCTACTGCTAGCTACAGCGACTGTAACTCCCTACAGCCTTCCAGTTCTACTGCTAGCTACAGCGACTGTAACTCCCTACAGCCTTCCAGTTCTACTGCTAGCTACAGCGACTGTAACTCCCTACAGCCTTCCAGTTCTACTGCTAGCTACAGCGACTGTAAATCCCTACAGCCTTCCAGTTCTACTGCTAGCTACAGCGACTGTAAACCCCTACAGCCTTCCAGTTCTACTGCTAGCTACAGCGACTGTAACTCCCTACAGCCTTCCAGTTCTACTGCTAGCTACAGCGACTGTAACTCCCTACAGCCTTCCAGTTCTACTGCTAGCTACAGCGACTGTAACTCCCTACAGCCTTCCAGTTCTACTGCTAGCTACAGCAACTGTTACTCCCTACAGCCTTCCAGTTCTACTGCTAGCTACAGCGACTGTAACTCCCTACAGCCTTCCAGTTCTACTGCTAGCTACCAGACTGTAACTCCCTACAGCCTTCCAGTTCTACTGCTAGTTACCAAGACTGTAACCCCTACAGCCTTCCAGTACTACTGCTAGCTACAGCGACTGTAACTCCCTACAGCCTTCCAGTTCTACTGCTAGCTACAGCGACTGTAACTCCCTACAGCCTTCCAGTTCTACTGCTAGCTACAGCGACTGTAACTCCCTACAGCCTTCCAGTTCTACTGCTAGCTAGAGCGACTGTAACTCCCTACAGCCTTCCAGTTCTACTGCTAGCTACCAAGACTGTAACTCCCTACAGCCTTCCAGTTCTACTGGTAGCTACAGCGACTGTAACTCCCTACAGCCTTCCAGTTCTACTGCTA
The DNA here is from genome assembly GCF_020615455.1 of Coregonus clupeaformis. Classification (NCBI taxonomy): domain Eukaryota; kingdom Metazoa; phylum Chordata; class Actinopteri; order Salmoniformes; family Salmonidae; genus Coregonus; species Coregonus clupeaformis. The sequence continues at coordinate 10,660,347 of NC_059230.1, forward strand.
GCTAGAGCGACTGTAACTCCCTACAGCCTTCCAGTTCTACTGCTAGCTACAGCGACTGTAACTCCCTACAGCCTTCCAGTTCTACTGCTAGCTACAGCGACTGTAACTCCCTACAGCCTTCCAGTTCTACTGCTAGCTACAGCGACTGTAACTCCCTACAGCCTTCCAGTTCTACTGCTAGCTACAGCGACTGTAACTCCCTACAGCCTTCCAGTTCTACTGCTAGCTACAGCGACTGTAACTCCCTACAGCCTTCCAGTTCTACTGCTAGCTACAGCGACTGTAACTCCCTACAGCCTTCCAGTTCTACTGCTAGCTACAGCGACTGTAACTCCCTACAGCCTTCCAGTTCTACTGCTAGCTACAGCGACTGTAACTCCCTACAGCCTTCCAGTTCTACTGGTAGCTACAGCGACTGTAACTCCCTACAGCCTTCCAGTTCTACTGCTAGCTACAGCGACTGTAACTCCCTACAGCCTTCCAGTTCTACTGCTAGTTACCAAGACTGTAACTCCCTACAGCCTTCCAGTTCTACTGCTAGCTACAGCGACTGTAACTCCCTACAGCCTTCCAGTTCTACTGCTAGCTACAGCGACTGTAACTCCCTACAGCCTTCCAGTTCTACTGCTAGCTACAGCGACTGTAACTCCCTACAGCCTTCCAGTTCTACTGCTAGCTACAGCGACTGTAACTCCCTACAGCCTTCCAGTTCTACTGCTAGCTACGCAAGACTGTAACTCCCTACAGCCTTCCAGTTCTACTGGTAGCTACAGCGACTGTAACTCCCTACAGCCTTCCAGTTCTACTGCTAGCTAGAGCGACTGTAACTCCCTACAGCCTTCCAGTTCTACTGCTAGCTACCAAGACTGTAACTCCCTACAGCCTTCCAGTTCTACTGGTAGCTACAGCGACTGTAACTCCCTACAGCCTTCCAGTTCTACTGCTAGCTACAGCGACTGTAACTCCCTACAGCCTTCCAGTTCTACTGCTAGCTACAGCGACTGTAACTCCCTACAGCCTTCCAGTTCTACTGCTAGCTACAGCGACTGTAACTCCCTACAGCCTTCCAGTTCTACTGCTAGCTACAGCGACTGTAACTCCCTACAGCCTTCCAGTTCTACTGCTAGCTACAGCGACTGTAACTCCCTACAGCCTTCCAGTTCTACTGCTAGCTACAGCGACTGTAACTCCCTACAGCCTTCCAGTTCTACTGCTAGCTACAGCGACTGTAACTCCCTACAGCCTTCCAGTTCTACTGCTAGCTACAGCGACTGTAACCCCTACAGCCTTCCAGTTCTACTGCTAGCTACAGCGACTGTAACTCCCTACAGCCTTCCAGTTCTACTGCTAGCTACAGCGACTGTAACTCCCTACAGCCTTCCAGTTCTACTGCTAGCTAGAGCGACTGTAACTCCCTACAGCCTTCCAGTTCTACTGCTAGTTACCAAGACTGTAACTCCCTACAGCCTTCCAGTTCTACTGCTAGCTACAGCGACTGTAACTCCCTACAGCCTTCCAGTTCTACTGCTAGCTACAGCGACTGTAACTCCCTACAGCCTTCCAGTTCTACTGCTAGCTACCAAGACTGTAACTCCCTACAGCCTTCCTGTTCTACTGCTAGTTACCAAGACTGTAACTCCCTACAGCCTTCCAGTTCTACTGCTAGCTACAGCAAGACTGTAACTCCCTACAGCCTTCCAGTTCTACTGCTAGCTACAGCGACTGTAACTCCCTACAGCCTTCCAGTTCTACTGCTAGCTACAGCGACTGTAACTCCCTACAGCCTTCCAGTTCTACTGCTAGCTACAGCGACTGTAACTCCCTACAGCCTTCCAGTTCTACTGCTAGCTACAGCGACTGTAACTCCCTACAGCCTTCCAGTTCTACTGCTAGCTACAGCGACTGTAACTCCCTACAGCCTTCCAGTTCTACTGCTAGCTACAGCGACTGTAACTCCCTACAGCCTTCCAGTTCTACTGCTAGCTACAGCGACTGTAACTCCCTACAGCCTTCCAGTTCTACTGCTAGCTACAGCGACTGTAACTCCCTACAGCCTTCCAGTTCTACTGCTAGCTACAGCGACTGTAACTCCCTACAGCCTTCCAGTTCTACTGCTAGCTACAGCGACTGTAACTCCCTACAGCCTTCCAGTTCTACTGCTAGTTACCAGACTGTAACTCCCTACAGCCTTCCAGTTCTACTGCTAGTTACGCAGACTGTAACACCCTACAGCCTTCCAGTACTACTGCTAGCTACAGCGACTGTAACTCCCTACAGCCTTCCAGTTCTACTGCTAGCTACAGCGACTGTAACTCCCTACAGCCTTCCAGTTCTACTGGTAGCTACAGCGACTGTAACTCCCTACAGCCTTCCAGTTCTACTGCTAGCTACAGCGACTGTAACTCCCTACAGCCTTCCAGTTCTACTGCTAGTTACCAAGACTGTAACTCCCTACAGCCTTCCAGTTCTACTGGTAGCTACAGCGACTGTAACTCCCTACAGCCTTCCAGTTCTACTGCTAGCTACAGCGACTGTAACTCCCTACAGCCTTCCAGTTCTACTGCTAGCTACAGCGACTGTAACTCCCTACAGCCTTCCAGTTCTACTGCTAGCTACAGCGACTGTAACTCCCTACAGCCTTCCAGTTCTACTGCTAGCTACAGCGACTGTAACTCCCTACAGCCTTCCAGTTCTACTGCTAGCTACAGCGACTGTAACTCCCTACAGCCTTCCAGTTCTACTGCTAGCTACAGCGACTGTAACTCCCTACAGCCTTCCAGTTCTACTGCTAGCTACAGCGACTGTAACTCCCTACAGCCTTCCAGTTCTACTGCTAGCTACAGCGACTGTAACTCCCTACAGCCTTCCAGTTCTACTGCTAGCTACAGCGACTGTAACTCCCTACAGCCTTCCAGTTCTACTGCTAGCTACAGCGACTGTAACTCCCTACAGCCTTCCAGTTCTACTGCTAGCTAGAGCGACTGTAACTCCCTACAGCCTTCCAGTTCTACTGCTAGTTACCGACTGTAACTCCCTACAGCCTTCCAGTTCTACTGCTAGCTACAGCGACTGTAACTCCCTACAGCCTTCCAGTTCTACTGCTAGCTACAGCGACTGTAACTCCCTACAGCCTTCCAGTTCTACTGCTAGCTAGAGCGACTGTAACTCCCTACAGCCTTCCAGTTCTACTGCTAGCTACAGCGACTGTAACTCCCTACAGCCTTCCAGTTCTACTGCTAGCTACCAAGACTGTAACTCCCTACAGCCTTCCAGTTCTACTGGTAGCTACAGCGACTGTAACTCCCTACAGCCTTCCAGTTCTACTGCTAGCTAGAGCGACTGTAACTCCCTACAGCCTTCCAGTTCTACTGCTAGCTACCAAGACTGTAACTCCCTACAGCCTTCCAGTTCTACTGGTAGCTACAGCGACTGTAACTCCCTACAGCCTTCCAGTTCTACTGCTAGCTACAGCGACTGTAACTCCCTACAGCCTTCCAGTTCTACTGCTAGCTACAGCGACTGTAACTCCCTACAGCCTTCCAGTTCTACTGCTAGCTACAGCAACTGTAACTCCCTACAGCCTTCCAGTTCTACTGCTAGCTACAGCGACTGTAACTCCCTACAGCCTTCCAGTTCTACTGCTAGCTACAGCGACTGTAACTCCCTACAGCCTTCCAGTTCTACTGCTAGCTACAGCGACTGTAACTCCCTACAGCCTTCCAGTTCTACTGCTAGCTACAGCGACTGTAACTCCCTACAGCCTTCCAGTTCTACTGCTAGCTACAGCGACTGTAACTCCCTACAGCCTTCCAGTTCTACTGCTAGCTACAGCGACTGTAACTCCCTACAGCCTTCCAGTTCTACTGCTAGCTACAGCGACTGTAACTCCCTACAGCCTTCCAGTTCTACTGCTAGCTACAGCGACTGTAACTCCCTACAGCCTTCCAGTTCTACTGCTAGTTACCAAGACTGTAACTCCCTACAGCCTTCCAGTTCTACTGGTAGCTACAGCGACTGTAACTCCCTACAGCCTTCCAGTTCTACTGCTAGCTACAGCGACTGTAACTCCCTACAGCCTTCCAGTTCTACTGCTAGTTACCAAGACTGTAACTCCCTACAGCCTTCCAGTTCTACTGCTAGCTACAGCGACTGTAACTCCCTACAGCCTTCCAGTTCTACTGCTAGCTACAGCGACTGTAACTCCCTACAGCCTTCCAGTTCTACTGCTAGCTACAGCGACTGTAACTCCCTACAGCCTTCCAGTTCTACTGCTAGCTAGAGCGACTGTAACTCCCTACAGCCTTCCAGTTCTACTGCTAGTTACCAAGACTGTAACTCCCTACAGCCTTCCAGTTCTACTGGTAGCTACAGCGACTGTAACTCCCTACAGCCTTCCAGTTCTACTGCTAGCTACAGCGACTGTAACTCCCTACAGCCTTCCAGTTCTACTGCTAGCTACAGCGACTGTAACTCCCTACAGCCTTCCAGTTCTACTGCTAGCTACAGCGACTGTAACTCCCTACAGCCTTCCAGTTCTACTGCTAGCTACAGCGACTGTAACTCCCTACAGCCTTCCAGTTCTACTGCTAGTTACAGCAAGACTGTAACTCCCTACAGCCTTCCAGTTCTACTGCTAGCTACAGCGACTGTAACTCCCTACAGCCTTCCAGTTCTACTGCTAGCTACAGCGACTGTAACTCCCTACAGCCTTCCAGTTCTACTGCTAGCTAGAGCGACTGTAACTCCCTACAGCCTTCCAGTTCTACTGCTAGCTACAGCGACTGTAACTCCCTACAGCCTTCCAGTTCTACTGCTAGCTACCAAGACTGTAACTCCTACAGCCTTCCAGTTCTACTGCTAGCTACAGCGACTGTAACTCCCTACAGCCTTCCAGTTCTACTGCTAGCTACAGCGACTGTAACTCCCTACAGCCTTCCAGTTCTACTGCTAGTTACCAAGACTGTAACTCCCTACAGCCTTCCAGTTCTACTGCTAGCTACAGCGACTGTAACTCCCTACAGCCTTCCAGTTCTACTGCTAGCTACAGCGACTGTAACTCCCTACAGCCTTCCAGTTCTACTGCTAGCTACAGCGACTGTAACTCCTACAGCCTTCCAGTTCTACTGCTAGCTACAGCGACTGTAACTCCCTACAGCCTTCCAGTTCTACTGCTAGCTACAGCGACTGTAACTCCCTACAGCCTTCCAGTTCTACTGCTAGCTACAGCGACTGTAACTCCCTACAGCCTTCCAGTTCTACTGCTAGTTACAGCGACTGTAACTCCCTACAGCCTTCCAGTTCTACTGCTAGTTACCAAGACTGTAACTCCCTACAGCCTTCCAGTTCTACTGCTAGCTACAGCGACTGTAACTCCCTACAGCCTTCCAGTTCTACTGCTAGCTACAGCGACTGTAACTCCCTACAGCCTTCCAGTTCTACTGCTAGCTACAGCGACTGTAACTCCCTACAGCCTTCCAGTTCTACTGCTAGCTACAGCGACTGTAACTCCCTACAGCCTTCCAGTTCTACTGCTAGCTACAGCGACTGTAACTCCCTACAGCCTTCCAGTTCTACTGCTAGCTACAGCGACTGTAACACCCTACAGCCTTCCAGTTCTACTGCTAGCTACAGCGACTGTAACTCCCTACAGCCTTCCAGTTCTACTGCTAGCTACAGCGACTGTAACTCCCTACAGCCTTCCAGTTCTACTGCTAGCTACAGCGACTGTAACTCCCTACAGCCTTCCAGTTCTACTGCTAGCTACAGCGACTGTAACTCCCTACAGCCTTCCAGTTCTACTGCTAGCTACAGCGACTGTTACTCCCTACAGCCTTCCAGTTCTACTGCTAGTTACGCGACTGTAACTCCCTACAGCCTTCCAGTTCTACTGCTAGTTACGCAAGACTGTAACACCCTACAGCCTTCCAGTTCTACTGCTAGCTACAGCGACTGTAACTCCCTACAGCCTTCCAGTTCTACTGCTAGCTACAGCGACTGTAACTCCCTACAGCCTTCCAGTTCTACTGGTAGCTACAGCGACTGTAACTCCCTACAGCCTTCCAGTTCTACTGCTAGCTACAGCGACTGTAACTCCCTACAGCCTTCCAGTTCTACTGCTAGCTACCAAGGACTGTAACTCCCTACAGCCTTCCAGTTCTACTGGTAGCTACAGCGACTGTAACTCCCTACAGCCTTCCAGTTCTACTGCTAGCTAGAGCGACTGTAACTCCCTACAGCCTTCCAGTTCTACTGCTAGCTACAGCGACTGTAACTCCCTACAGCCTTCCAGTTCTACTGCTAGCTACAGCGACTGTAACTCCTACAGCCTTCCAGTTCTACTGCTAGCTACAGCGACTGTAACTCCCTACAGCCTTCCAGTTCTACTGCTAGCTACAGCGACTGTAACTCCCTACAGCCTTCCAGTTCTACTGCTAGCTACAGCGACTGTAACTCCCCTACAGCCTTCCAGTTCTACTGCTAGCTACAGCGACTGTAACTCCCTACAGCCTTCCAGTTCTACTGCTAGCTACAGCGACTGTAACTCCCTACAGCCTTCCAGTTCTACTGCTAGCTACAGCGACTGTAACTCCCTACAGCCTTCCAGTTCTACTGCTAGCTACAGCGACTGTAACTCCCTACAGCCTTCCAGTTCTACTGCTAGCTAGAGCGACTGTAACTCCCTACAGCCTTCCAGTTCTACTGCTAGCTACCAAGACTGTAACTCCCTACAGCCTTCCAGTTCTACTGCTAGCTACAGCGACTGTAACTCCCTACAGCCTTCCAGTTCTACTGCTAGCTACAGCGACTGTAACTCCCTACAGCCTTCCAGTTCTACTGCTAGCTACAGCGACTGTAACTCCCTACAGCCTTCCAGTTCTACTGCTAGCTACAGCGACTGTAACTCCCTACAGCCTTCCAGTTCTACTGCTAGCTACAGCAAGACTGTAACTCCCTACAGCCTTCCAGTTCTACTGCTAGCTACAGCGACTGTAACTCCCTACAGCCTTCCAGTTCTACTGCTAGCTAGAGCGACTGTAACTCCCTACAGCCTTCCAGTTCTACTGCTAGCTACCAAGACTGTAACTCCCTACAGCCTTCCAGTTCTACTGGTAGCTACAGCGACTGTAACTCCCTACAGCCTTCCAGTTCTACTGCTAGCTACAGCGACTGTAACTCCCTACAGCCTTCCAGTTCTACTGCTAGCTACAGCGACTGTAACTCCCTACAGCCTTCCAGTTCTACTGCTAGCTACAGCGACTGTAACTCCTTACAGCCTTCCAGTTCTACTGCTAGCTACAGCGACTGTAACTCCCTACAGCCTTCCAGTTCTACTGCTAGCTACAGCGACTGTAACTCCCTACAGCCTTCCAGTTCTACTGCTAGCTACAGCGACTGTAACTCCCTACAGCCTTCCAGTTCTACTGCTAGCTACAGCGACTGTAACTCCCTACAGCCTTCCAGTTCTACTGCTAGCTACAGCGACTGTAACTCCCTACAGCCTTCCAGTTCTACTGCTAGCTACAGCGACTGTAACTCCCTACAGCCTTCCAGTTCTACTGCTAGCTACAGCGACTGTAACTCCCTACAGCCTTCCAGTTCTACTGCTAGCTACAGCGACTGTAACTCCCTACAGCCTTCCAGTTCTACTGCTAGCTACAGCGACTGTAACTCCCTACAGCCTTCCAGTTCTACTGGTAGCTACAGCGACTGTAACTCCCTACAGCCTTCCAGTTCTACTGCTAGCTACAGCGACTGTAACTCCCTACAGCCTTCCAGTTCTACTGCTAGCTACAGCGACTGTAACTCCCTACAGCCTTCCAGTTCTACTGCTAGCTACAGCGACTGTAACTCCCTACAGCCTTCCAGTTCTACTGCTAGCTACAGCGACTGTAACTCCCTACAGCCTTCCAGTTCTACTGCTAGCTACAGCGACTGTAACTCCCTACAGCCTTCCAGTTCTACTGCTAGCTACAGCGACTGTAACTCCCTACAGCCTTCCAGTTCTACTGCTAGCTACCAAGCGACTGTAACTCCCTACAGCCTTCCAGTTCTACTGCTAGCTACAGCGACTGTAACTCCCTACAGCCTTCCAGTTCTACTGCTAGCTACAGCGACTGTAACTCCCTACAGCCTTCCAGTTCTACTGCTAGCTACAGCGACTGTAACTCCCTACAGCCTTCCAGTTCTACTGCTAGCTACAGCGACTGTAACTCCCTACAGCCTTCCAGTTCTACTGCTAGCTACAGCGACTGTAACTCCCTACAGCCTTCCAGTTCTACTGCTAGCTACAGCGACTGTAACTCCCTACAGCCTTCCAGTTCTACTGCTAGCTACAGCGACTGTAACTCCCTACAGCCTTCCAGTTCTACTGCTAGCTACAGCGACTGTAACTCCCTACAGCCTTCCAGTTCTACTGCTAGCTAGAGCGACTGTAACTCCCTACAGCCTTCCAGTTCTACTGCTAGCTACAGCGACTGTAACTCCCTACAGCCTTCCAGTTCTACTGCTAGTTACCAAGACTGTAACTCCCTACAGCCTTCCAGTTCTACTGGTAGCTACAGCGACTGTAACTCCCTACAGCCTTCCAGTTCTACTGCTAGCTACAGCGACTGTAACTCCCTACAGCCTTCCAGTTCTACTGCTAGCTACCAAGACTGTAACTCCCTTACAGCCTTCCAGTTCTACTGGTAGCTACAGCGACTGTAACTCCCTACAGCCTTCCAGTTCTACTGCTAGCTACAGCGACTGTAACTCCCTACAGCCTTCCAGTTCTACTGCTAGCTACAGCGACTGTAACTCCCTACAGCCTTCCAGTTCTACTGCTAGCTACAGCGACTGTAACTCCCTACAGCCTTCCAGTTCTACTGCTAGCTACAGCGACTGTAACTCCCTACAGCCTTCCAGTTCTACTGCTAGCTACAGCGACTGTAACTCCCTACAGCCTTCCAGTTCTACTGCTAGCTACAGCGACTGTAACTCCCTACAGCCTTCCAGTTCTACTGCTAGCTACAGCGACTGTAACTCCCCTACAGCCTTCCAGTTCTACTGCTAGCTACAGCGACTGTAACTCCCTACAGCCTTCCAGTTCTACTGCTAGCTACAGCGACTGTAACTCCCTACAGCCTTCCAGTTCTACTGGTAGCTACAGCGACTGTAACTCCCTACAGCCTTCCAGTTCTACTGCTAGCTACAGCGACTGTAACTCCCTACAGCCTTCCAGTTCTACTGCTAGTTACCAGCGACTGTAACTCCCTACAGCCTTCCAGTTCTACTGCTAGCTACAGCGACTGTAACTCCCTACAGCCTTCCAGTTCTACTGCTAGCTACAGCGACTGTAACTCCCTACAGCCTTCCAGTTCTACTGCTAGCTACAGCGACTGTAACTCCCTACAGCCTTCCAGTTCTACTGCTAGCTACAGCGACTGTAACTCCCTACAGCCTTCCAGTTCTACTGCTAGCTACAGCGACTGTAACTCCCTACAGCCTTCCAGTTCTACTGCTAGCTACAGCGACTGTAACTCCCTACAGCCTTCCAGTTCTACTGCTAGCTACAGCGACTGTAACTCCCTACAGCCTTCCAGTTCTACTGCTAGCTACAGCGACTGTAACTCCCTACAGCCTTCCAGTTCTACTGCTAGCTACAGCGACTGTAACTCCCTACAGCCTTCCAGTTCTACTGCTAGCTACAGCGACTGTAAACCCTACAGCCTTCCTGTTCTACTGCTAGCTACAGCGACTGTAACTCCCTACAAACTTCCTGTTATGCTGCTAGCTACAGCGACTGTAACTCCCTACAGCCTTCCAGTTCTACTGCTAGCTACAGCGACTGTAACTCCCTACAGCCTTCCAGTTCTACTGCTAGCTACAGCGACTGTAACTCCCTACAGCCTTCCAGTTCTACTGCTAGCTACAGCGACTGTAACTCCCTACAGCCTTCCAGTTCTACTGCTAGCTACAGCGACTGTAACTCCCTACAGCCTTCCAGTTCTACTGCTAGCTACAGCGACTGTAACTCCCTACAGCCTTCCAGTTCTACTGCTAGCTACAGCGACTGTAACTCCCTACAGCCTTCCAGTTCTACTGCTAGCTACAGCGACTGTAACTCCCTACAGCCTTCCAGTTCTACTGCTAGCTACAGCGACTGTAACTCCCTACAGCCTTCCAGTTCTACTGCTAGCTACAGCGACTGTAACTCCCTACAGCCTTCCAGTTCTACTGCTAGCTACAGCGACTGTAACTCCCTACAAACTTCCTGTTATGCTGCTAGCTACAGCGACTGTAACTCCCTACAAACTTCCTGTTATGCTGCTAGCTATAGATTCGGTAACTCCTGTTATAGTACTACTTTAACTCGCTACAGCCTTCCTGTTCTACTTCTACCTCTCTCCCTCCATCCGTCCTCTTCTGCTGTATACCGAATCGGAGGCTGTTTCCATGGTAACTAGCAGGCCTAATAGTTTGGTTGCTAAGCAACTGACATCATCAGCTCAAGAAGCAGAGAGGGAGGGGCTATCCCGGATTTATGATCGTGTGTGTGTTTGTGCGTGTTGCGTGTGTGTGTGTGTGTGTGTGTATGTGTGTGTGTGTTTGTGTGTGTGTGAGGCACGTGTAAATAAAGAACTGGTCCTTTCTGCTTGAGACTAAATAGTCTCAACAGGGATGACAGGAACAAGTGATGGAAGGAGAGGAGAAGGAGAGGAGAGGAGAGGAGATGGGAGATACAACAGAAGTAGTATCGATCAGAGAGAGAGAGAGAGAGAGAGAGAGAGAGAGAGAGAGAGAGAGAGAGAGACAGAGAGAGAGAGAGAGAGAGAGAGAGAGAGAGAGAGAGAGAGAGCGAGAGAGAGAGAGAGAGAGAGAGAGAGAGAGGTCCCAAACCTTCCCAAACCTTCCATAACAAAGCCATCACCTACAGAGAGATGAACTTGGAGAAGAGTCCCCTAAGTAAGCTGGTCCTGGGCCTCTGTTCACAAACACAAACAGACCCCACACAGCCCCAGGACAACAACAACAACACAATTAGACCCAACCAAATCATGAGAAATCAAAAAGAGAATTACTTGACACATTGGAAAGAACAAACAAAAAAACAGAGCAAACTAGAATGCTATTTGGCCCTAAACAGAGAGTACACAGTGGCAGAATACCTGACCACTGTGACTGACCCAAACTTAAGGAAAGCTTTGACTATGTACAGACTCAGTGAGCATAGCCTTGCTATTGAGAAAGGCCGCCGTAGGCAGACCTGGCTCTCAAGAGAAGACAGGCTATGTGCACACTGCCCACAAAATGAGGTGGAAACTGAGCTGCACTTCCTAACCTCCTGCCAAATGTATGACCATATTAGAGACACATATTTCCCTCAGATTACAGCGATCCACAAAGAATTCGAAAACAAACCCAATTTTGATAAACTCCCTTATCTACTGGGTGAAAAACCACAGTGTGCCATCACAGCTGCAAGATTTGTGACCTGTTGCCACAAGAAAAGGGCAACCAGTGAAGAACAAACACCATTGGAAATACAACCCATATTTATGTTGATTTATTTTCCCTTTTGTACTTTAACTATTTGCACATTGTTACAACACTGTATATATAGATAATATGACATTTGAAATGTCTTTATTCTTTTGAAACTTCTGAGTGTAATGTTTACTGTTAATATTTATTGTTTATTTCACTTTTGTTTACTATCTACTTCACTTGCTTTGGCAATGTTAACACACGTTTCCCATGCCAATAAAGCCCTTAAATTGAAATTGAAATTGAATTGAGAGGAAAACTAGTTTTCTTTGATTCAGATTGAGATAAGATAAGATACCCAGTCTAATGTTGGACTTAGAGACTTATCAGATCCGTGTCTGTTTGAGGTTGTAGCTATATGTGAATAATATCACCCATGGTTAAACACCTCTGTCCCTTCGTTACACACACACACACATTAAAGTAACACACACACACACCGGTCGAGGTTAGACAGATTACAGCGCTAATCATGTGAAGCCGATTGTGAACCAGAACAAAGACCCTTCAGTCTGAACAGAGCAGCCAGGTGGAAATCGGCCACTAGGGGCAGCAGTGAGCGCTGTTTGGGTTTTGCTAGGGTGCTGTGGACAGGGATGGCAATTGGGCGTAAGCATCTGATTCCAAAGGTTACAAGTTCAAATCCAGTGAAAGGTTGTTTTTTTTATTTGTTTTTATTTTAAGCCTATCCAAAACCTTAACCATTCGGAGTTAATCCCAAACCTTAACCATTCGGAGTTAATCCCAAACCTTAACCATTCGGAGTTAATCCCAAACCTTAACCATTCGGAGTTAATCCCAAACCTTAACCATTCGGAGTTAATCCCAAACCTTAACCATTCGGAGTTAATCCCAAACCTTAACCATTCGGAGTTAATCCCAAACCTTAACCATTCGGAGTTAATCCCAAACCTTAACCATTCGGAGTTAATCCCAAACCTTAACCATTCGGAGTTAATCCCAAACCTTAACCATTCGAGTTAATCCCAAACCTTAACCATTCGGAGTTAATCCCAAACCTTAACCATTCGGAGTTAATCCCAAACCTTAACCATTCGGAGTTAATCCCAAACCTTAACCATTCGGAGTTAATCCCAAACCTTAACCATTCGGAGTTAATCCCAAACCTTAACCATTCGGAGTTAATCCCAAACCTTAACCATTCGGAGTTAATCCCAAACCTTAACCATTCGGAGTTAATCCCAAACCTTAACCATTCGGAGTTAATCCCAAACCTTAACCATTCGGAGTTAATCCCAAACCTTAACCATTCGGAGTTAATCCCAAACCTTAACCATTCGGAGTTAATCCCAAACCTTAACCATTCGGAGTTAATCCCAAACCTTAACCATTCGGAGTTAATCCCAAACCTTAACCATTCGGAGTTAATCCCAAACCTTAACCATTCGGAGTTAATCCCAAACCTTAACCATTCAGAGTTAATGCCTAAACTTAACCTTTAACACTTTGGAACAACCTAGAATTTTGACATTTGAGAAACACGGATGAACGTCTAATTCTGATGTGAGACTGTGAGAGCTGGTAGGAACAGAGATAATCAACTCTCCTTCAAAATAGGCTGCAGCTACACACAGATAATGTAGTTAGCTTTAGTTAGCAATGACAGCTAAAGTTAGCATCAATAGCTACAGTTCTCAGCTCATATGGTTAGCTTTATCAGCTGATTAGCGTCTCATTACATAGCATTCACAGCTACACTACTGCCCACCAACTCACACGAGAGAGGAGTTAGCATGCAGCGCTAAAGTTAGCTTGCTACAGTTAACTTCTTCAGCTACTGTTAGTATCCTACAGCTATCTTCCAATAGTTAGCTTCCTAAAGTTAGCATCCCAGCTATATCGGCATAGATATTAGCATTAGCATTCACACTGCAGAAGTGAGAATTCCTGATGTGTGTTAGTCTAGCATCTAAAACTCACTACCTCAGCCTCCACATCTCCCCCAGAGTTTCAATCTGACCCCAATCTCTGTGTGTGTGTGTGTAGGAGTGGACAGTCTTGTGGATGAACCTGTTAGTAGCTGGAGGATGAGTAATGCACACACACACCCCACACACCTCACAGATAATTATAACATACTTTTTCTGCTAATCTGCATCCAGTAGAGAGAGAGAGAGACAGAGAGAGAGACAGAGAGAGAGAGAGAGAGAGAGAGAGAGACAGAGAGAGAGCGGTAGATAGAGAGAGAGGTGAGGTAGAGAGAGAAGAGAGAGAGAGAGAGAGAGAGAGAGAGAGAGAGAGACGGGAGAGAGAGAGACAGAGAGAGAGAGAGAGAGGAGAGAGAGAGAGAGAGAGAGAGAGAGAGAGAGAGAGAGAGAGAGAGAGAGCGGTAGATAGAGAGAGAGAGGTAGAGAGAGAGAGAGAGAGAGGAGGAGAGAGAGAGAGAGAGAGAGAGAGAGATGGCAGCGAATTGTGGGGTCCACTTGCAAAACAAGATTTCACCAAATGGGACAAACACCTCATTGAAACCCTGCATGCAGAGTTCTGTAAGATTCTCCTACATGTCCAGAGGAAAACTACAAACAATGCATGCAGGGCAGAACTAGGCCAATATCCACTAATAATAAAAACTCAAAAAAAGAGCAATTAAGTTTTGGAAACATCTAAAATACAGTGACCCCCTCTCATATCATTACCAAGCCCTGCAATGCCAAGAGCTGAGCAAAGAAAAGAGTCCCCTCATCCAGCTGGTCCTGGGGCTGAGTTCACAAACCTGTTCTACTAACACACTGAAGCCTCAGGACCAGAACATCCAATCAATCAGAATAAACCAAATTACTACACAGTCAAAACAAAACGACATTACTGATTGGGAAACACAAGCACAAAGCAAAATGCAGTGCTATCTGGCCCTAAATCGAAAGTGCACAGTGGCTAACTATTTGACCATGGTTACTGATCAAAACCTTAGAAAAACCTTGACAAAGTACAGGCTCAGTGAGCCCAGCCTTGCCATTGAGAAGGGTAGACACAGGAAAACCTGTCTCCCTGTAGAGGAAAGGCTGTGCCACCACTGCACCACAGCAGAACCTGAGACAGAGCTGCATTTCCTGACAAAATGTCAAAAATATAAAACACTTAGAGAGTGTAATTTCCCCAAATATGAAACCCTTATTCAAGGTTTCAAAGACCTCTCTGATGAGGATAGGCTACCCGTCCTGATGGGGGAGGACTCAGGCTACCCATCCTGTTGGGGGAGGACTCAGGCTCCCCGTCCTGTTGGGGGAGGGCTCAGGCTACCCGTCCTGTTGAGGGAGGACTCAGGCTCCCCGTCCTGTTGGGGGAGGACGCAGGCTACCCGTCCTGTTGGGGGAGGACTCAGGCTACCCGTCCTGTTGGGGGAGGACTCAGGCTACCCGTCCTGTTGGGGGAGGGCTCAGGCTACCCGTCCTGTTGGGGGAGGACTCAGGCTACCCGTCCTGTTGGGGGAGGGCTCAGGCTACCCGTCCTGTTGGGGGAGGACTCAGGCTACCCGTCCTGATGGGGGAGGACTCAGGCTACCCGTCCTGATGGGGGAGGACTCAGGCTACCCGTCCTGTTGGGGGAGGACTCAGGCTACCCGTCCTGTTGGGGGAGGACTCAGGCTACCCGTCCTGTTGGGGGAGGACTCAGGCTCCCCGTCCTGTTGGGGGGAGGACTCAGGCTACCCGTCCTGTTGGGGGAGGACTCAGGCTACCCCGTCCTGTTGGGGGAGGACTCAGGCTCCCCCGTCCTGTTGGGGGAGGACTCAGGCTCCCCGTCCTGTTGGGGGAGGACTCAGGCTCCCCGTCCTGATGGGGGAGGACTCAGGCTACCCCGTCCTGTTGGGGGAGGACTCAGGCTACCCGTCCTGTTGGGGGAGGACTCAGGCTCCCCGTCCTGTTGGGGGAGGACTCAGGCTACCCGTCCTGTTAGGGGAGGACTCAGGCTCCCCGTCCTGTTGGGGGAGGACTCAGGCTACCCGTCCTGTTGGGGGAGGACTCAGGCTACCCGTCCTGTTGGGGGAGGACTCAGGCTACCCGTCCTGTTGGGGGAGGACTCAGGCTACCCGTCCTGTTGGGGGAGGACTCAGGCTCCCCGTCCTGTTGGGGGAGGACTCAGGCTACCCGTCCTGATGGGGGAGGACTCAGGCTACCCGTCCTGTTGGGGGAGGACTCAGAGAGCTGTGGGTTGGCAGCGCACTACATTGCTGCCTGCCATAAGATGAGGGACAGTGTCTGACAGACAAACCAACCTGACAGACCAACCAGACCAACCAACCTGACAGACCAACCAACCTGACAGACCAACCAGACCAACCAACCTGACAGACCAACCAGACCAACCAGACCAACCAACCTGACAGACCAACCTGACAGACCAACCAGACCAACCAGACCAACCAGACCAACCAACCTGACAGACCAACCAGACCAACCAGACCAACCAGACCAACCAACCTGACAGACCAACCAGACCAACCAACCTGACAGACCAACCAGACCAACCAGACCAACCAACCTGACAGACCAACCAGACCAACCAGACCAACCAGACCAACCCATTGCTGCCCTAACCCTAACCCACTCCATTGCTGCCCTAACCCTAACCCACTCCATTGCTGCCCTAACCCTAACCCACTCCATTGCTGCCCTAACCCTAACCCACTCCATTGCTGCCCTAACCCTAACCCACTCCATTGCTGCCCTAACCCTAACCCACTCCATTGCTGCCCTAACCCTAACCCACTCCATTGCTGCCCTAACCCTAACCCACTCCATTGCTGCCCTAACCCTAACCCACTCCATTGCTGCCCTAACCCTAACCCACTCCATTGCTGCCCTAACCCTAACCCACTCCATTGCTGCCCTAACCCACTCCATTGCTGCCCTAACCCACTCCATTGCTGCCCTAACCCACTCCATTGCTGCCCTAACCCTAACCCACTCCATTGCTGCCCTAACCCTAACCCACTCCATTGCTGCCCTAACCCTAACCCACTCCATTGCTGCCCTAACCCTAACCCACTCCATTGCTGCCCTAACCCTAACCCACTCCATTGCTGCCCTAACCCTAACCCACTCCATTGCTGCCCTAACCCTAACCCACTCCATTGCTGCCCTAACCCTAACCCACTCCATTGCGGCCCTAACCCACTCCATTGCTGCCCTAACCCACTCCATTGCTGCCCTAACCCACTCCATTGCTGCCCTAACCCTAACCCACTCCATTGCTGCCCTAACCCTAACCCACTCCATTGCTGCCCTAACCCACTCCATTGCTGCCCTAACCCTAACCCACTCCATTGCTGCCCTAACCCTAACCCACTCCATTGCTGCCCTAACCCACTCCATTGCTGCCCTAACCCACTCCATTGCTGCCCTAACCCACTCCATTGCTGCCCTAACCCACTCCATTGCTGCCCTAACCCACTCCATTGCTGCCCTAACCCACTCCATTGCTGCCCTAACCCACTCCATTGCTGCCCTAACCCACTCCATTGCTGCCCTAACCCACTCCATTGCTGCCCTAACCCACTCCATTGCTGCCCCTAACCCACTCCATTGCTGCCCTAACCCTAACCCACTCCATTGCTGCCCTAACCCTAACCCACTCCATTGCTGCCCTAACCCCTAACCCACTCCATTGCTGCCCTAACCCTAACCCATTCCATTGCTGCCCTAACCCTAACCCACTCCATTGCTGCCCTAACCCTAACCCACTCCATTGCTGCCCTAACCCTAACCCACTCCATTGCTGCCCTAACCCTAACCCACTCCATTGCTGCCCTAACCCTAACCCACTCCATTGCTGCCCTAACCCTAACCCACTCCATTGCTGCCCTAACCCTAACCCACTCCATTGCTGCCCTAACCAACCCACTCCATTGCTGCCCTAACCCTAACCCACTCCATTGCTGCCCTAACCCTAACCCACTCCATTGCTGCCCTAACCCTACCCCACTCCATTGCTGCCCTAACCCTAACCCACTCCATTGCTGCCCTAACCCTAACCCACTCCATTGCTGCCCTAACCCTAACCCACTCCATTGCTGCCCTAACCCTAACCCACTCCATTGCTGCCCTAACCCTAACCCACTCCATTGCTGCCCTAACCCTAACCCACTCCATTGCTGCCTGCCCTGGTTATTGTTGTTACTGTTGTCCCGTTGACAATATTGATTATTATTATTTTAATTATGTTAATATTATAAATATTAACTGCACATGTCCTCTATATTGTTATTGTTACAGTTTTTCCCAATTGCTAAAACACAATTTTGCAAACTAGGCTGGTTTTATCAAAATACTTAACACAATTCACAAAACCACACACCCAAACTGCAAAATACCTCATATATCCTGCAAAATGAAGCACTGCAACCAAAACGACATATAGCATTATCAAAATCAAACGTTTGCACGAAATGGCACACACTTCCTTCATATTACCAGATTTTTGTCTAACCAACTACACTCTGTTGGGTATAATGAAAAGCACTGTCATCTTTAGTACGCTTTGCCATAATACTAAAATAGTTCAAATTGTAGAAAATTATTCAGATTGTTCACATGCACAGAAATATTTGCAGATACACACACATGCTGTTGAAACATTTTATTTTTTATTTTTCACCAAACAAGTCAGTGCAACATATGCACAGCATATATATTTACATTGGACTGAACAAAAATATGCTCACAAAAAACAGTAAACTGAAAAAGAAAATTGCAGAAAAAATATATATATAAAAAAAAAAAAAAGAGGCAAGAAAAATAACTAGGCAGCATCTTGCCGCACAGCTGGGTCTGGCCACAACGCCTGCCTCGTCCACATCACAGCTGGGTCTGGCCACAACGCCTGCCTCGTCCACATCACAGCTGGGTCTGGCCACAACGCCTGCCTCGTCCACATCACAGCTGGGTCTGGCCACAACGCCTCGTCCACATCCCAGCTGGGTCTGGCCACAACGCCTCGTCCACATCCCAGCTGGGTCTGGCCACAACGCCTGCCTCGTCCACATCACAGCTGGGTCTGGCCACAACGCCTCGTCCACATCACAGCTGGGTCTGGCCACAACGCCTGCCTCGTCCACATCACAGCTGGGTCTGGCCACAACGCCTCGTCCACATCACAGCTGGGTCTGGCCACAACGCCTGCCTCGTCCACATCCCAGCTGGGTCTGGCCACAACGCCTGCCTCGTCCACATCCCAGCTGGGTCTGGCCACAACGCCTCGTCCACATCACAGGCAATATCTTCCCTTGCCAGACATCGAGGGAAGAAGCGCCTTGAGTGCCTTATCCATCCCTGAATCGCACCCACATCAATCTCATCACATGCCTCTTCCATAGCCTGCACAAGAGGCATGCGCACAAAGGGCTGCCGGTCGTATACCTTCCACCGCCATGCCGAAAATAACTATTCTACGGGGTTCAGAAATGGTGAGTATGGTGGGAGGTATTGCACGATAAATGGTGGGTGGTCAGCAAACCAGTTTTGGACTGGGGGCTGCACGATGAAAGCTCACGTTGTCCCATACTACAACGTACCGGGTTCTCTGATAGGTCTGCATCATTCACACGCTCTGGTGGTGTGAGAATGTTGTGGAGTCTATCCAGAAATGTGAGAATATGGGCTGTGTTGTATGGTCCAAGGTTGGCATGACGGTGGAGGACACCATGCGTATTGGAGATGGCAGCGCACATTGTGATGTTCCCACCACGTTGGCCAGGAACATCTATAATGGCTCCGTGGCCAATGACGTTTCTCCCCCCTTCTTCTGGTCTTTGCTAGGTTGAACCCAGCCTCATCTATAAAGATGAACTCATGTGGGATTGCATGAGCATCCATTTCCAGTACTCCCTGAAAACAAAGAACAAAAGCAGTCAATATGGTGTTATCCAGTACACTGGGAAACAATGTTGCGTGTAGTGTCCTGCAGTCAATATGGTGTTATCCAGTACACTGGGAAACAATGTTGCGTGTAGTGTACTGCAGTCAATATTGTACTTACATCCACATATGCTCGTCTGACCTCTTTGTTTCTTTGAGAGTTTCTCTCAAACGGCACCTTATAAAGTTGTTTCATTCTGATTTGGTTTCGCGTGAGAATGCGAGCCAATGTGGACAGACTGACTCGTTGAATGTTGTTGAATATGGTGTTGTCTTGGATGATGTGGCTTTGAATTTCTCGTCATCTGATTTCATTATTTTCCAAAACCAAGTTTACAAATGGCAGCTTCCTGTACCCCGGTGAACATTTGGCCCCTTCCTCCACCATGGTTGCGTCTCTCAGTCCTTTAGAAAAACTAAAAAACTAAAATATAGGGCTTGGACAATGCAGGCTAAAGATATTTCCCCCACAGTAGAGTAAATTGTACAGGAAACTTGTGCAGTTAGTGTATGACATCAGCCATTCATGAAGTAAACAGGTGTCACCCAACTGATACACTATGACATGGGGTGGACTACATAGTGTGGAAGAAATGTTGGTTACATACCTGGACTCCGGTCTAAATGTCCGGATGACACAGGCGACAGTAAAACGGCTCAAGTTGGGCTGCACTCTCTGTCCAGCCTCTCGCGTTGTCGGCCCATGGTGGATGACATGATCAACTAAGGTTTGCTCTGATTTCATTTGAAAGTTGTTGTCTTCTTTGGCCATGAACTCCTCTACCAGCTCTACCCCTACCTCTCACTCTTCCTCCCCCTCTCATTCTCATCCTCCCTCTTCCTCTTCCTCTCTCTGCAACGTCTTCCATTGTTGTTGTAAAACAAAAGGTGCTCACCTGTGGTCTTTTCATAGTGCTTATGTCGTGTATGAAGATTATGACTATTCTAGAGGGACAAAGAAAAGATGTTTATCTTAGTTCAAAAGTAGCCGTTTGTAGGGTGACGCCCCAGGGGGGATAGGTGATTGGACGAAAGAGAGAGCAACCCATATTTTGGTATTGTTTATAAGTATGAGCTAGACGAAGAAGAAGTCAGAGCAGCCATTACAATTCGAGGACACTGCTCTCCGGGGGTTTCATGACACCTGTAACTTATGCTGAAAGCTTGTGATATGAATAAACTTATGCTCAAGGTTCAGTATGAGCGGACTCCTTTGTTTATCAGCAATAATTGCCAGCATTTACTCGATACGACACTTACTTCCTGATTGAAGTGGTAACAATTAACCATTGAGGTGGTTGACCAGGTGGCACGTGTATTGGCCAATTAGCTCATGTAGTGTCATTTTGAATGGCAGTGTTTTGAAATGGCAAACATGTGACTTTATGTCAGATTGTTGTGTCTTATGCAGAGAACCGTGTGCAGTGCATTTAAAAAGTGCCATTTTGAATTGCAAAATGTGTGTAAAGCAGAAAATGTGTTTAGACTTTTGGAGACTTGAGAAGAGGTTTTGCTCTCTGTGTGTCAGTTTAAATAATTGTGCTGTGCATGTCATTTTAGTGTGTTAGAAATTGGAAAAAACTGTTAATGGTTATTTTGACCCTTGGTTATTGTTGTTACTGTTGTCAATATTGATTGTGTGTGTGTGTGTGTGTGTGTGTGTGTGTGTGTGTGTGTGTGTGTGTTTGAGAGAGAGAGAGAGATCACAGCATAAGACAGAATTGGAGCCCAAATATAGTCTTTCTATTTTTACCTCTCAGTGAAGTAGAATTATTTCAATATGTTCTCCTTCAACTCTCTCTCTCTCTCTCTCTCTCTCTCTCTCTCTCTCTCTCTCTTTTTTTTTCTCTCTCTCTCTCCCTCTCTCCCTCTCTCTCTCTCTCTCTCTCTCTCTCTCTCTCTCTCTCTCTCTCTCTCTCTCTCTCTCTCTCTCTCTCTCTCCTCTCTCCCTCTCTCCCTCTCTCTCTCTCTCTCTCTCTCTCTCTCTCTCTCTCTCTCTCTCTCTTTCCTCTCTCTCTCTCTTTTCTCTCTCTCTCTCTCTCTCTCTCTCTCTCTCTCTCTCTCTCTCTCTCTCTCTCCCTCTCTCCCTCTCTCCCGCCCTCTCTCTCTCTCTCTCTCACTCTCTCTCTCTCAATTCAATTTCAATTTCAATTTAAGGGCTTTATTGGCATGGGGTTTTAGGCTGGGTTTCTGTACAGCACTTCGAGATATTAGCTGATGTAAGAAGGGCTATATAAAATAAAATTGATTGATTGATTGGAAACGTATGTTAACATTGCCAAAGCAAGTGAAGTAGATAGTAAACAAAAGTGAAATAAACAATAAAAATGAACAGTAATCATTACACTCAGACGTTCCAAAAGAAAGACGTTTCAGATGACACACTCATCCATCTCCCTCATCTTAAACATTTAGTAATGACAGAATGCATTTAAAACGTCTCGAACAGTTTAACTCTTGTAAGACTTAAAGGGACAATCAGAAGTTGCTACATCCATTTTTGTACTCATAAATTAATGATACTCTATTTACGTATTGATTGTTGAAGAATATAAATCATAATAATAATAATATGCCATTTAGCAGACGCTTTTATCCAAAGCGACTTACAGTCATGCGTGCATACATTTTTACGTATGGGTGGTCCCGGGGATCGAACCCACTACCCTGGCGTTACAAGCGCCGTGCTCTACCAATTGAGCTACAGAGGACCAATGTTTGTAAACAAATTAAATGTAAACAAAGACTATATAGCCTCAAAACATGGTTAAAACTAGAGGTGTGCTGAGTAGTTGATGAGTATCCTAACGGAGATGGGTGATTTTCTGGATATGATTCTGATCAGAGTCCTCTTTGTAATTATCCGTGATTGAAGTGCCAGCACGCATCTTTCCCATATCAGTCCGTCAAGTGAGGTGCCATGTGGTCTAAATAACTCAACTGGCTGTTTGCCCTAACCCTAACCCTAACCCTAACCCTAACCCTAGCTAGCTCTGTAAAGAGA
The DNA here is from genome assembly GCF_020615455.1 of Coregonus clupeaformis. Taxonomy (NCBI): domain Eukaryota; kingdom Metazoa; phylum Chordata; class Actinopteri; order Salmoniformes; family Salmonidae; genus Coregonus; species Coregonus clupeaformis. The sequence continues at coordinate 10,682,751 of NC_059230.1, forward strand.
AGGGTGAAGCTGTATTTCTCTGGCCACACACACACACAGACACAGACACAGACACAGAGACAGACACAGACACACACACACACACACACACACACACACACACACACACACAGAGACACACACACACACACACACAGCCACACACACCCACACATTTCTGTTTTTTCCGATCACGAGTATCATCCGATCAGATCCAACTATCAACTGTCAATTTACTGATAAGATTACGGTCATGTCAGCACACCCCTAGATAAAACTATAGTGTTGATATCATGGATCATGTCAGCACACCCCTAGTTAAAACTATAGTGTTGATATCATGGATCATGTCAGCACACCCCTAGTTAAAACTATAGTGTTGATATCATGGATCATGTCAGCACACCCCTAGTTAAAACTATAGTGTTGATATCATGGATCATGTCAGCACACCCCTAGTTAAAACTATAGTGTTGATATCATGGATCATGTCAGCACACCCCTAGTTAAAACTATAGTGTTGATATCATGGATCAAGGGTCAGTCCTTGCATCCATTGCACTGTTTATTTCTCCAGACCCATCCCTCAGCTTTTTACCGAAACAGGGGTTTGGAGAAAGCTTTGTTATTGTTTCAACTGCTGATTTGCGCTTTAGTAAAATTATTTTCTCATAGGTGGGAAAAAAGGTGCTTGTGCATGAATAAGCATGAATAAGCATTAATAATAAATAATAATTAATAAGCACTCATAATCATTAATAATCATTAATAAGCATCAATAAGCATTAATAATCATTAATAATCATTAATAATCATTAATAGGCATTAATCTGTAGCTCAGCTGGTAGAGCACGGCGCTTGTAACGCCAAGGTAGTGGGTTCGATCCCCGGGACCACCCATACACAAAAAAATAATAATATGCACGCATGACTGTAAGTCGCTTTGGATAAAAGCGTCTGCTAAATGGCATATTATTATATTATTTTATTATTATAATAATCGTTAATAAGCATGAATAAGCATGAACAATCATTAATAAGCATTAATAAGCATTAATAAGCATGAATAAGAATTAATAATCATTAATAAGCATGAATAAGCATGAATAAGCATGAATAAGCATGAATAAGCACACGAAAGACAGCAACGTAGAATAAGAAAGACGGAACTTCTAAAAGCATATTTCACTCCATAGCCTGCTGAATTTGCAAGATAACTTTTCATCCATTTTCATTTCGGCACAAATAGAAATGTGGCACTGACTCGCCCATGGATTGATGTTTCAGTATTGTCTGAAAGAGTTCGGCGTTCCACTAACCTTGTGCGACATGAACGTACAGTTACAAGATT
>NC_059230.1:10686580-10701580 GCF_020615455.1 Coregonus clupeaformis
AGGTGGTAAGGGTAGGTAACAACACATCCGCCACGCTGATCCTCAACACGGGGGCCCCTCAGGGGTGCGTGCTCAGTCCCCTCCTGTACTCTCTGTTCACCCATGACTGCATGGCCAGGCACAACTCCAACACCATCATTAAGTTTGCCGACGACACAACAGTGGTAGGCCTGATCACCGACAACGATGAGACAGCCTATAGGGAGGAGGTCAGAGACCTGGCCGTGTGGTGCCAGGACAACAACCTCTCCCTCAACGTGACCAAGACAAAGGAGATGATTGTGGACTACAGGAAAAAAAAGAGGACTGAGCATGCCCCCATTCTCGTCGATGGGGCTGTAGTGGAACAGGTTGAGAGCTTCAAGTTCCTTGGTGTCCACATCACCAACGAACTATCATGGTCCAAACACACCAAGACAGTCGTGAAGAGGGCACGACAACGCCTATTCCCCCTCAGGAGACTGAAAAGATTTGGCATGGGTCCTCAGATCCTCAAAAAATTCTACAGCTGCACCATCGAGAGCATCCTGACTGGTTGCATCACCACCTGGTATGGCAACTGCTTGGCCTCCGACCGCAAGGCACTACAGAGGGTAGTGCGTACGGCCCAGTACATCACTGGGGCCAAGCTTCCTGCCATCCAGGACTCCAGCCACCCTAGTCATAGACTGTTCTCTCTGCTACCGCACGGCAAGCGGTACCGGAGTGCCAAGTCTAGGTCCAAAAGACTTCTCAACAGCTTCTACCCCCAAGCCATAAGACTCCTGAACAGCTAATCATGGCTACCCAGACTATTTGCACTGCCCCCACCACCCCATCCTTTTTACGCTGCTGCTACTCTGTTAATTATTTATGCATAGTCACTTTAACTCTACCCACATGTACATATTACTTCAACTACCTCAACTAGCCGGTGCCCCCGCACATTGACTCTGCACCGGTACCCCCCTGTATATATAGCCTCCCTACTGTTATTTTATTTTACTTCTGCTCTTTTTTTTCTCAACACTTTTTTTGTTGTTGTTTTATTTTTTACTTTTTTGTTAAAAATAAATGCACTGTTGGTTAAGGGCTGTAAGTAAGCATTTCACCGTAATGTCTGCACCTGTTGTATTCGGCGCATGTGACCAATAGAATTTGATTTGATTTGATTTGATCAAAGTAAAACAGTTCTCTAAAGACACTGGAGACAATAATACAAGAAGGTACATTGACACCCTCAACCAGCAACTAGTCATTATGTCCTCTGCATCTAGAGAACATGTCCACCAGCCTGGTACAATACAGGCAGAACCTGAGACCAGCATAACCAGCATGGCCTCCACCACACAGCCTGATGACACTGCACCCGCGTCCCAGTCTGCTCCAGCCCAGATCAGCCAACCAGCCTCCCAGTCTGCTCCAGCCCAGGTCAGCCAACCAGCCTCCCAGTCTGCTCCAGCCCAGGTCAGCCAACCAGCCTCCCAGTCTGCTCCAGCCCAGGTCAGCCAACCAGCCTCCCAGTCTGCTCCAGCCCAGGTCAGCCTACCAGCCTCCCAGTCTGCTCCAGCCCAGGTCAGCCAACCAGCCTCCCAGTCTTCTCCAGCCCAGGTCAGCCAACCAGCCTCCCAGTCTGCTCCAGCCCAGGTCAGCCAACCAGCCTCCCAGTCTGCTCCAGCCCAGGTCAGCCTACCAGCCTCCCAGTCTGCTCCAGCCCAGGTCAGCCAACCAGCCTCCCAGTCTTCTCCAGCCCAGGTCAGCCAACCAGCCTCCCAGTCTGCTCCAGCCCAGGTCAGCCTCCCAGCCTCCCAGCCTGCTCCAGCCCAGGTCAGCCAACCAGCCTCCCAGTCTGCTCCAGCCCAGGTCAGCCAACCAGCCTCCCAGTCTTCTCCAGCCCAGGTCAGCCTACCAGCCTCCCAGTCTGCTCCAGCCCAGGTCAGCCAACCAGCCTCCCAGTCTGCTCCAGCCCAGGTCAGCCAACCAGCCTCCCAGTCTGCTCCAGCCCAGGTCAGAATACCAGCCTCCCAGTCTGCTCCAGCCCAGGTCAGCCTCCCAGTCTGCTCCAGCCCAGGTCAGAATACCAGCCTCCCAGTCTGCTCCAGCCCAGGTCAGCCTCCCAGTCTGCTCCAGCCCAGGTCAGCCAACCAGCCTCCCAGTCTGCTCCAGCCCAGGTCAGCCAACCAGCCTCCCAGTCTGCTCCAGCCCAGGTCAGCCAACCAGCCTCCCAGTCTGCTCCAGCCCAGGTCAGCCTCCCAGCCTCCCAGCCTGCTCCAGCCCAGGTCAGCCAACCAGCCTCCCAGTCTGCTCCAGCCCAGGTCAGCCAACCAGCCTCCCAGTCTTCTCCAGCCCAGGTCAGCCAACCAGTCTCCCAGTCTGCTCCACCCAGACAATCACACACAACTGCAATCCTTATCGATTCAAATGGGAAGTTCTTGGTCCAGGAGAGATGATTCCCTAGACACCAGGTGTATAAGTTCTGGTGTCCTACAACTGACAGTGCAATGCAGCTACTCAGTCAGACCAGGATTGACACCCCCGACAACATCATCATCCACACTGGCACAAACGACCTTCGTGCCAAAGGTGAAAATGTATCTGGGGCAGTGAGAAGAGTAGCAGAACGGGCACAGGCTATGTTCCCAACAACCAATATAGTTGTGTCCACCCTACTACCAAGAAAAGACTTCCCAGGACAGTTGATCGACAAAATAAATCAACAGATCACTGTGGACTGTGCCTCACTGCTCAACGTTAGAATGGCTCACCATCCCACTCTGACATGTGAACAATTATACGTTAACATACATCTTGATCAGGACAGTATCAGAACTTTTGCCAAGGACCTAAAGTATGTAACACTTGGCAGGGACCCACACTCCCATCACCCCAGCAGCAGAGGCCCCCCACCCCACCTTCTGAAACAACAGTACCCCCACCATCCCCAGGACAGCACGAACAGGCCCGGCCCATCACAACACGGCTCTACTAGACCCATTACAACACAGCTCTACTAGACCCATTACAACACAGCTCTACTAGACCCCATTACAACACAGCTCTACTAGACCCCATCACAACACAGCTCTACTAGACCCCATCACAACACAGCTCTACTAGACCCGGTCCATCACAACACAGCTCTACTAGACCCCATCACAACACAGCTCTACTAGACCCCATCACAACACAGCTCTACCAGACCCGGTCCATCACAACACAGCTCTACTAGACCCCATCACAACACAGCTCTACTAGACCCCATCACAACACAGCTCTACTAGACCCCATCACAACACAGCTCTACTAGACCAGGCCCATCACAACACAGCTCTACTAGACCCCATCACAACACAGCTCTACTAGACCAGGTCCATCACAACACAGCTCTACTAGACCCCATCACAACACAGCTCTACTAGACCCGGTCCATCACAACACAGCTCTACTAGACCCCATCACAACACAGCTCTACTAGACCCCATCACAACACAGCTCTACCAGACCCGGTCCATCACAACACAGCTCTACTAGACCCGGTCCATTACAACACAGCTCTACTAGACCCCATTACAACACAGCTCTACTAGACCCCATCACAACACAGCTCTACTAGACCCCATCACAACACAGCTCTACTAGACCCGGTCCATCACAACACAGCTCTACTAGACCCCATCACAACACAGCTCTACTAGACCCCATCACAACACAGCTCTACCAGACCCGGTCCATCACAACACAGCTCTACTAGACCCCATCACAACACAGCTCTACTAGACCCCATCACAACACAGCTCTACTAGACCCCATCACAACACAGCTCTACTAGACCAGGCCCATCACAACACAGCTCTACTAGACCCCATCACAACACAGCTCTACTAGACCAGGTCCATCACAACACAGCTCTACTAGACCCCATCACAACACAGCTCTACTAGACCCGGTCCATCACAACACAGCTCTACTAGACCCCATCACAACACAGCTCTACTAGACCCCATCACAACACAGCTCTACCAGACCCGGTCCATCACAACACAGCTCTACTAGACCCGGTCCATCACAACACAGCTCTACTAGACCCCATCACAACACAGCTCTACTAGACCCCATCACAACACAGCTCTACTAGACCAGGCCCATCACAACACAGCTCTACTAGACCCCATCACAACACAGCTCTACTAGACCCCATCACAACACAGCTCTACTAGACCCGGCCCATCACAACACAGCTCTACTAGACCCCATCACAACACAGCTCTACTAGACCCCATCACAACACAGCTCTACTAGACCCCATCACAACACAGCTCTACTAGACCCCATCACAACACAGCTCTACTAGACCCCATCACAACACAGCTCTACTAGACCCGGCCCATCACAACACAGCTCTACCAGACCCCATCACAACACAGCTCTACTAGACCCCATCACAACACAGCTCTACTGGACCCGGCCCATCACATCACAGCACTGACCACTACTCCAGGGTCGGGCAGAACACTGTCCTTCAGAGAAGTACACCACATGATGCAGTCCACACCATGTATCATTCAGATCATCAGCCTACATATGCTTAGGTAACCTCTGGCAAAAGACACCTAGAACTATCAGAGATTGGAGCGGTGCTCCAACTACTGCATCTAATATGCAGACTACTGGGCTAGACAGACCCTTTAATTGGTCCTCTGTAGCTCAGCTGGTAGAGCATGGCGCTTGTAACGCCAGGGTTGTGGGTTCGATCCCCGGGACCACCCATACGTAAAAATGTATGCACACATGACTGTAAGTCGCTTTGGATAAAAGCGTCTGCTAAATGGCATATTATTATTATTATTATTATTATTATTAATTTACACTCACTCACTCACACACACACACAAACACACACACACACACACACACACACACACACGAAACACCTACGTACAAGGGGTTTCAGATTGCATTGCATTGTACTTATTTTTAGTTCAGTTTTATTCAGATTATTTCACTTATAATTCACTGTATCACAATTCCAGTGGGTCAGAAGTTTACATACACTAAGTTGACTGTGCCTTTAAACAGCTTGGAAAAATCCAGAAAATGATGTCATGGCTTTAGAAGCTTCTAATAGGCTAATTGACATCATTTGAGTCAATTCGAGGTGTACCTGTGGATGTATTTCAAGGCCTACCTTCATACTCAGTCACTCTTTGCTTGACATCATGGGAAAATCAAAAGAAATCAGCCAAGACCTCAGAAAAAAATGGTAGACCTCCACGTCTGGTTCATCCTTGGGAGCAGTTTCCAAACGCCTGAAGGTACCACGTTCATCTGTACAAACAATAGTACGCAAGTATAAACACCATGGGACACTGCAGCCGTCATACCGCTCAGGAATTAGATGCGTTCTGTCTCCTAGAGATTAACGTACTTTGGTGCGAAAAGTGCAAATCAATCCCAGAACAACAGCAAAGAACCTTGTGAAGATGCTGGAGGAAACAGGTACAAAAGTATTTATATCCACAGTAAAACGAGTCCTATATCGACATAACCTGAAAGGCCGCTCAGCAAGGAAGAAGCCACTGCTCCAAAACCACCATAAAAAAGCCAGACTACGGTTTGCAACTGCACATGGGGACAAAGATCGTACTTTTGGGAGAAATGTCCTCTGGTCTGATGAAACAAAAATAGAACTGTTTGGCCATAATGACCATCGTTATGTTTGGAGGAAAAAGGGGGCCGCTTGCAAGCCGAAGAATACCATCCCAACCGTGAAGCACGGGGGTGGCAGCATGATGCTGTGGGGGTGCTTTGCTGCAGGAGGGACTGGTGCACTTCACAAAATAGATGGCATCATGAGGAAGGAAAATGATGTGGCTATATTGAAACAACATCTCAAGACATCAGTCAGGAGGTTAAAGCTTGGTCGCAAATGGGTCTTCCAAATGGACAATGACCCCAAGCATACTTCCAAAATTGTGGCAAAATGGCTTAAGGACAACAAAGTCAAGGTATTGGAGTGGCCATCACAAAGCCTTGACCTCAATTCCATAGAAAATGTGTCGGCAGAACTGAAAAAGCATGTGCGAGTAAGGAGGCCTACAAACCTGACTCAGTTACACCAGCTCTGTCAGAAGGAATGGGCCAAAATTCACCCAACTTATTGTGGGAAGCTTGTGGAAGGCTACCAGAAACGTTTGACACAAGTTAAACAATTTAAAGGCAATGCTACCAAATACTAATTGAGTGTACGTAAACTTCTGACCCACTGGGAATGTGATGAAAGAAATAAAAGCTGAAATAAATAATTCTCTCTACTATTATTCTGACATTTCACATTCTTAAAATAAAGTGGTGATCCTAACTGACCTAAAACACGGAATTTTTACTAGGATTAAATGTCAGGATTTGTGAAAAACTGAATTTAAATGTATTTGGCTAAGGTGTATGTAAACTTCCGACTTCAACTGTATATATATATATACAGTGGGGAGAACAAGTATTTGATACACTGCCAATTTGCAGGTTTTCCTACTTACAAAGCATGTAGAGGTCTGTAATTTTTATCATAGGTACACTTCAACTGTGAGAGACGGAATCTAAAACAAAAATCCAGAAAATCACATTGTATGATTTTTAAGTAATTAATTTGTCATTTTATTGCATGACATAAGTATTTGATACATCAGAAAAGCAGAACTTAATATTTGGTACAGAAACCTTTGTTTGCAATTACAGAGATCATACGTTTCCTTTAGGTCTTGACCAGGTTTGCACACACTGCAGCAGGGATTTTGGCCCACTCCTCCATACAGACCTTCTCCAGATCCTTCAGGTTTCGGGGCTGTCGCTGGGGAATAAGGACTTTCAGCTCCCTCCAAAGATTTTCTATTGGGTTCAGGTCTGGAGACTGGCTAGGCCACTCCAGGACCATGAGATGCTTCTTACGGAGCCACTCCTTAGTTGCCCTGGCTGTGTGTTTCGGGTCGTTGTCATGCTGGAAGACCCAGCCACGACCCATCTTCAATGCTCTTACTGAGGGAAGGAGGTTGTTGGCCAAGATCTCGCGATACATGGCCCCATCCATCCTCCCCTCAATACGGTGCAGTCGTCCTGTCCCCTTTGCAGAAAAGCATCCCCAAAAAATGATGTTTCCACCTCCATGCTTCACGGTTGGGATGGTGTTCTTGGGGTGGTACTCATCCTTCTTCTTCCTCCAAACACGGCGAGTGGAGTTTAGACCAAAAAGCTCTATTTTGTCTCATCAGACCACATGACCTTCTCCCATTCCTCCTCTGGATCTTCCAGATGGTCATTGGCAAAACTTCAGACGGGCCTGGACATGCGCTGGCTTGAGCAGGGGGACCTTGCGTGCGCTGCAGGATTTTAATCCATGACGGCGTAGTGTGTTACTAATGGTTTTCTTTGAGACTGTGGTCCCAGCTCTCTTCAGGTCATTGACCAGGTCCTGCCGTGTAGTTCTGGGCTGATCCCTCACCTTCCTCATAATCATTGATGCCCCAAGAGGTGAGATCTTGCATGGAGCCCCAGACCGAGGGTGATTGACCGTCATCTTGAACTTCTTCCATTTTCTAATAATTGCGCCAACAGTTGTTGCCTTCTCACCAAGCTGCTTGCCTATTGTCCTGCAGCCCATCCCAGCCTTGTGCAGGTCTACAATTTTATCCCTGATGTCCTTACACAGCTCTCTGGTCTTGGCCATTGTGGAGAGGTTGGAGTCTGTTTGATTGAGTGTGTGGACAGGTGTCTTTTATACAGGTAACGAGTTCAAACAGGTGCAGTTAATACAGGTAATGAGTGGAGAACAGGAGGGCTTCTTAAAGAAAAAACTAACAGGTCTGTGAGAGCCGGAATTCTTACTGGTTGGTAGGTGATCAAATACTTATGTCATGCAATAAAATGCAAATTAATTACTTAAAAATCATACAATGTGATTTTCTGGATTTTTGTTTTAGATTCCGTCTCTCACAGTTGAAGTGTACCTATGATAAAAATTACAGACCTCTGCATGCTTTGTAAGTAGGAAAACCTGCAAAATCGGCAGTGTATCAAATACTTGTTCTCCCCACTGTATATATATATATATATATATATATATATATATATATATATATATATATATATATATCGATTATATTTGGCACGAAGGGTTATTCTTTAAAATTCTCCAAAGTGGGCTTGGTGGTAAGGTGTATGACTTAATCAAATGTGTGTACACAGAAAATAAGTGTACAATAAAAATAAAAAACCAAAGAACATAATTATTTTCTCAACGTCGAGGTGTGAGACAAGGCTGCAGTTTGAGTCCAAACCTTTTCAACATTTATATAAATGAATTAGCAGACATGTTGGACCATTCTCCAGCCCCAGGACTCACACTATTTGACACAGAGGTAAAATACCTGCTATATGCTGATGATTTGGTTTTTCTATCACCAACCAAAGAAGGTCTTCAACAGAACCTTAACATTTTAGAGCAATATTGCCATAATTGGCCCCTGGCAGTACATTTCCAAAAAATGAAAATCATGATTTTCCAGAAAAAAAACAGATGTTAGAAACACAAATATAAATTCACCCTGAACAACACCATAATTGAACACACTAAAAATGACTGATACCTTGGTCTGACCATATCTGCATCAGGAATGTGGCAGTGAATGCACTGAAAGAAAAAGCCTGCAGAGCATTGTATGCAATAAAAATGAAATTATTAAAAATCAACATCCCAATTAGAATTTGGACCAAAATATTTGACAGTGTAATCCTACCAATAGCTCTTTACGGAAGTGAGGTTTGGGGGCCACTCAATAAACTGGACTTTAAAATGTGGGACAAACATCCAATTGAAGCCCTACATGCAGAATTCTGTTGGAAAAAAGTCCAAACAAATACACCAACTAATGCATGTAGGGCAGAATTGGGCCGCTTTCCAGTGGTAATGAAAGTACAAAAAAGATCATTACAATTTTGGCTACACCTAAATTCAAGTCCAAATTCAAGTTTCCAATTTAAAGCACTTCAAACCCAAGAGCTGAGCCCAGAAACGAGCCCTCTCAGTCAGCTGGTGTTGGACCGAACCAACCAAGCTGACACCAGCACTGCTTCAAAAGAAAGAATTCAAATAAACAAAATCATGAACCAATCAAAGGACTCATATTTACAACATTGGAAAAATGAAACAAAATCCCAAAGCCGACTAAATTGCTATCTGGCTCTGAACAGAGAATATGAATTGGCTGATTATCTCTACTCTGTCAGAGATACGAAGCAGAGACAAATCCTTACCAAGTACAGGCTGAGTGACCACCAATTGCGGCAGGTAGCTTAGTGGTTAAGAGCGTTGTGGCAGTAACCGTAATCGCTGGTTCTAATCCCTGAGCCAACTAGGTGAAAAATCTGTCGGTGTGCCCTTGAGCAAGGCACTTAACCCTAATTGCTCCTGTAAGTCGCTCTGGATAAGAGCGTCTACTAAATGACAAAAAAATAAAAAATAAAAGGTACAAATAATAAAAAAGTTTAAAAAATGTTAAATAAAAAAAAATAAAAGGGCTATAGAAACCGGCAGACATAAAAAGACATGGCTACCCAAAGAGGAGCGTATATGTGGTCACTGCACGACAGGGGAGGTAGAAACAGAGATGCATTTTCTCCTTTACTGTGATAAATATTCCCCACCAACAGATTCATTATTCACAGAATTTACTACTTTTATTCCAAATTTTAACTTATTAAACCCAGAGGAAAAACACAAAATACTAATGGGCGAAGGAGCAATGGCTCCTCTTGCAGCCAAATATGTATTTGCCTGCCATAGCCTGAGGGACACTGAATAATAACATCTGCACAGTAAACAGTAACTTACTTATTATTAATATTATTATTATTACTATTATTGTTGTTATTATTGTGATTATTATTCTAAATGGTAGTTGTACGGGTAGTAGGGGTGATGGTAATGATAGCAGTTTAATGATGGTGGTGGTAGTAGTGGTAGTAATGATGATGGTAGTAGGGGTGATGGTAATGATAACAGTTTAATGATGGTGGTGGTAGTAGTAGTAGTAATGATGATGGTAGTAGGGGTGATGGTAATGATAACAGTTTAATGATGATGGTGGTAGTAGTAGTAGTAATGATGATGGTAGTAGGGGTGATGGTAATGATAGCAGTTTAATGATGGTGGTGGTAGTAGTAATGATGATGGTAGTAGGGGTGATGGTAATGATAGCAGTTTAATGATGGTGGTGGTAGTAGTAGTAGTAATGATGATGGTAGTAGGGGTGATGGTAATGATAGCAGTTTAATGATGGTGGTGGTGGTAGTAATGATGATGGTAGTAGGGGTGATGGTAATGATAGCAGTTTAATGATGGTGGTGGTGGTAGTAATGATGATGGTAGTAGGGGTGATGGTAATGATAGCAGTTTAATGATGGTGGTGGTGGTAGTAATGATGATGGTAGTAGGGGTGATGGTAATGATAGCAGTTTAATGATGGTGGTGGTGGTAGTAATGATGATGGTAGTAGGGGTGATGGTAATGATAGCAGTTTAATGATGGTGGTGGTAGTAGTAGTAGTAATGATGATGGTAGTAGGGGTGATGGTAATGATAGCAGTTTAATGATGGTGGTGGTAGTAGTAATGATGATGGTAGTAGGGGTGATGGTAATGATAGCAGTTTAATGATGGTGGTGGTAGTAGTAATGACAATGGTAGTAGGGGCGATGGTAATGATAGCAGTTTAATGATGGTGGTGGTAATAGTAATGATGATGGTGGTAGGGGTGATGGTAATGATAGCAGTTTAATGATGGTGGTGGTAGTAGTAATGATGATGGTAGTAGGGGTGATGGTAATGATATCAGTTTAATGATGGTGGTGGTAGTAGTAGTAGTAATGATGATGGTAGTAGGGGTGATGGTAATGATAGCAGTTTAATGATGGTGGTGGTAGTAGTAGTAGTAATGATGATGGTAGTAGGGGTGATGGTAATGATAGCAGTTTAATGATGGTGGTGGTAGTAGTAGTATTAATGATGATGGTAGTAGGGGTGATGGTAATGATAGCAGTTTAATGATGGTGGTGGTAGTAGTAGTAGTAATGATGATGGTAGTAGGGGTGATGGTAATGATAACAGTTTAATGATGGTGGTGGTAGTAGTAGTAGTAATGATGATGGTAGTATGGGTGATGGTAATGATAGCAGTTTAATGATGATGGTGGTAGGGGTGATGGTAATGGTAGCAGTTTAATGATGGTGGTGGTAGTAGTGGTAATGATGATGGTAGTAGGGGTGATGGTAATGATAGCAGTTTAATGATGGTGGTGGTAGTAGTAGTAGTAGTAATGATGATGGTAGTAGGGGTGATGGTAATGATATCAGTTTAATGATGGTGGTGGTAGTAGTAGTAGTAATGATGATGGTAGTAGGGGTGATGGTAATGATATCAGTTTAATGGTGGTGGTGGTAGTAGTAGTAGTAATGATGATGGTAGTAGGGGTGATGGTAATGATAGCAGTTTAATGATGGTGGTGGTAGTAGTAGTAGTAATGATGATGGTGGTAGGGGTGATGGTAATGATAGTAGTTTAATGATGGTGGTGGTAGTAGTAATGATGATGGTAGTAGGGGTGATGGTAATGATAGCAGTTTAATGATGGTGGTGGTAGTAGTAATGATGATGGTAGTAGGGGTGATGGTAATGATAGCAGTTTAATGATGGTGGTGGTAGTAGTAATGATGATGGTAGTAGGGGTGATGGTAATGATAGCAGTTTAATGATGGTGGTGGTAGTAGTAGTAGTAATGATGATGGTAGTAGGGGTGATGGTAATGATAGCAGTTTAATGATGGTGGTGGTAGTAGTAGTAATGATGATGGTAGTAGGGGTGATGGTAATGATAGCAGTTTAATGATGGTGGTGGTAGTAGTAGTAGTAATGATGATGGTAGTAGGGGTGATGGTAATGATAGCAGTTTAATGATGGTGGTGGTAGTAGTAGTAATGATGATGGTAGTAGGGGTGATGGTAATGATAGCCGTTTAGTGATGGTGGTGGTGGTAGTAGTAGTAATGATGATGGTAGTAGGGGTGATGGTAATGATATCAGTTTAATGATGGTGATGGTAGTAGTAGTAGTAATGATGATGGTAGTAGGGGTGATGGTAATGATATCAGTTTAATGATGGTGGTGGTAGTAGTAGTAGTAATGATGATGGTAGTAGGGGTGATGGTAATGATAGCAGTTTAACGATGGTGGTGGTAGTAGTAATGATGATGGTAGTAGGGGTGATGGTAATGATAGCAGTTTAATGATGGTGGTGGTAGTAGTAGTAGTAAAGATGATGGTAGTAGGGGTGATGGTAATGATAGCAGTTTAATGATGGTGGTGGTAGTAGTAGTAGTAATGATGATGGTAGTAGGGGTGATGGTAATGATAGCAGTTTAATGATGGTGGTGGTAGTAGTAGTAGTAATGATGATGGTAGTAGGGGTGATGGTAATGATAACAGTTTAATGATGGTGGTGGTAGTAGTAGTAGTAATGATGATGGTAGTAGGGGTGATGGTAATGATAGCAGTTTAATGATGATGGTGGTAGTAGTGGTAATGATGATGGTAGTAGGGGTGATGGTAGTGATAGCAGTTTAATGATGGTGGTGGTAGTAGTAGTAGTAGTAATGATGATGGTAGTAGGGGTGATGGTAATGATATCAGTTTAATGATGGTGGTGGTAGTAGTAGTAGTAATGATGATGGTAGTAGGGGTGATGGTAATGATATCAGTTTAATGGTGGTGGTGGTAGTAGTAGTAGTAATGATGATGGTAGTAGGGGTGATGGTAATGATAGCAGTTTAATGATGGTGGTGGTAGTAGTAGTAGTAATGATGATGGTAGTAGGGGTGATGGTAATGATAGCAGTTTAATGATGGTGGTGGTAGTAGTAGTAGTAGTAGTGATGATGGTGGTAGGGGTGATGGTAATGATAGTAGTTTAATGATGGTGGTGGTAGTAGTAATGATGATGGTAGTAGGGGTGATGGTAATGATAGCAGTTTAATGATGGTGGTGGTAGTAGTAATGATGATGGTAGTAGGGGTGATGGTAATGATAGCAGTTTAATGATGGTGGTAGTAGTAGTAATGATGATGGTAGTAGGGGTGATGGTAATGATAGCAGTTTAATGATGGTGGTGGTAGTAGTAATGATGATGGTAGTAGGGGTGATGGTAATGATAGCAGTTTAATGATGGTGGTGGTAGTAGTAGTAGTAATGATGATGGTAGTAGGGGTGATGGTAATGATAGCAGTTTAATGATGGTGGTGGTAGTAGTAGTAGTAATGATGATGGTAGTAGGGGTGATGGTAATGATAGCAGTTTAATGATGGTGGTGGTAGTAGTAGTAGTAGTAATGATGATGGTAGTAGGGGTGATGGTAATGATATCAGTTTAATGATGGTGGTGGTAGTAGTAGTAGTAATGATGATGGTAGTAGGGGTGATGGTAATGATATCAGTTTAATGGTGGTGGTGGTAGTAGTAGTAGTAATGATGATGGTAGTAGGGGTGATGGTAATGATAGCAGTTTAATGATGGTGGTGGTAGTAGTAGTAGTAATGATGATGGTAGTAGGGGTGATGGTAATGATAGCAGTTTAATGATGGTGGTGGTAGTAGTAATGATGATGGTAGTAGGGGTGATGGTAATGATAGCAGTTTAATGATGGTGGTAGTAGTAGTAATGATGATGGTAGTAGGGGTGATGGTAATGATAGCAGTTTAATGATGGTGGTGGTAGTAGTAATGATGATGGTAGTAGGGGTGATGGTAATGATAGCAGTTTAATGATGGTGGTGGTAGTAGTAGTAGTAATGATGGTGGTAGTAGGGGTGATGGTAATGATAGCAGTGTAATGATGATGGTGGTAGTAGTAGTAGTAATGATGATGGTAGTTGGGGTGATGGTAATGATAGCAGTTTAATGATGGTGGTGGTAGTAGTAATAGTAATGATGATGGTAGTAGGGGTGATGGTAATGACAGCAGTTTAATGATGGTGGTGGTAGTAGTAATGATGATGGTAGTAGGGGTGATGGTAATGATAATAGTTTAATGATGGTGGTGGTAGTAGTAGTAGTAATGATGATGGTAGTAGGGGTTATGGTAATGATAGCAGTTTAATGATGATGGTGGTAGGGGTGATGGTAATGATAGCAGTTTAATGATTTTGGTGGTAGTAGTAGTAGTAATGATGATGGTAGTAGGGGTGATGGTAATGATATCAGTTTAATGATGGTGGTAGTAGTAGTAGTAGTAATGATGGTGGTAGTAGGGGTGATGGTAATGATAGCAGTGTAATGATGGTGGTGGTAGTAGTAGTAGTAATGATGATGGTAGTAGGGGTGATGGTAATGATATCAGGTTAGTGATGGTGGTGGTAGAAGTAGTAGTAGTAATGATGATGGTAGTAGGGGTGATGGTAATGATAGCAGTGTAATGATGGTGGTGGTAGTAGTAGTAATGATGATGGTAGTAGGGGTGATGGTAATGATAGCAGTGTAATGATGGTGGTGGTAGTAGTAGTAATGATGATGGTAGTAGGGGTGATGGTAATGATAGCAGTTTAATGATGGTGGTGGTAGTAGTAGTAGTAATGATGATGGTAGTAGGGGTGATGGTAATGATATCAGTTTAATAATGGTGGTGGTAGTAGTGGTAGTAATGATGATGGTAGTAGGGGTGATGGTAATGATAGCAGTTTAATGATGGTGGTGGTAGTAGTAATGATGATGGTAGTAGGGGTGATGGTAATGATAGCAGTTTAATGATGGTGGTGGTAGTAGTAGTAGTAATGATGATGGTAGTAGGGGTGATGGTAATGATATCAGTTTAATGATGATGGTGGTAGTAGTAGTAGTAATGATGATGGTAGTAGGGGTGATGGTAATGATAGCAGTTTAATGATGATGGTGGTAGGGGTGATGGTAATGATAGCAGTTTAATGATGGTGGTGGT